>NC_074687.1:26698841-26783841 GCF_029448725.1 Salvelinus fontinalis
TGCTGCCTGGGTTACAGTATGGTTAATGATGTATGCATGTGTTATTCATAATATTGTTTACCTAGCTGATATCTATCATGTCAAACTTGGCGGTCAATCAAGCAGGTAAAGACAACTACACCATCTACAGATGTGAAAATAAAGCACCAGCTGCCAGTCGAATGAGGCGTTATAAAATAATACAAAGAGCAGTATGAGTTTGACCATTTCAACTTAATCCTAATGTAATGTCGCCTCCCTACCACTGAGGAAGTACAGTTCCCGCTCAGCCCAGTCAAAACTGTTCGCTGCTCTGGCCCCCCAATGGTGGAACAAACTCCCTCACGACGCCAGGACAGCGGAGTCAATCACCACCTTCCGGAGACACCTGAAACCCCACCTCTTCAAGGAATACCTAGGATAAAGCAATCCTTCTGCCCCCCCCCCCCCCCCCCTTAAAAGATCTGATGCACTATTGTAAAGTGGCTGTTCCACCGGATGCCATAAGGTGAATGCACCAATTTGTAAGTCGCTCTGGATAAGAGCGTCTGCTAAATGACTTAAATGTAATGTAAATGTAATCCTTGTTTGTAATAGCAATAATGTTAGATACAATTTATTAAAGTAAATGATTTGACATGAAATGACTACTATATCTCAGTACAGGGTGCCTTTGGTGTCTGTCATCCCATCAATACAAATAGAGCATCATCTGTCTGACTGCAGATAGTAACTGCTGACACGTAGAAACAAACAGCATCCTATTGTCTCCCGGGTGCCAAGCGTGCAGCAAGGGGTTAACAAGCTGACCTCTGACCTTGACACGCTCCGCACTCACCGCAGCATTATGATGGATCAGTGTTCGTTGACCTGGCGACAGGAATCGGTTAACGCCACAACACGCCTGTGTCATAATTGGTGTTACTACGGCAACCACATTAGGATCCATACCAACAGCAAAAAAGAGGACTTGGTGGGATTGTCCCCTGGGATGGGGTTTCCACTAGATCGCACAGCCAGAAAGTCAAAATTGGCTATATTGTAAAAATGATTTAGCTTTTTGGTTACAGATTACAGTTGAAGTGTGGTTAAGGTGAAGGTTAAGGATAGGGTTAGGTTTAAAATCACATTTTAAGAATATAAATTGTAGAAATAGGCAGTGTTTATTACTTTGTTGGCGGGTTGGCGCCCCCCCTTGGTTGTGCTGTAGTGGAGACCTTTGTGGGCTATACTCGGCCTTGTCTCAGGATTGTAAGTTGGTGGTTGAGGATATCCCTCTAGTGGTGTGGGGGCTGTGCTTTGGCAGAGTGGGTGGGGTTATATCCTTCCTGTTTGGCCCTGTCCGGGGGTTTCTTCGGATGGGGCCACAGTGTCTCCTGACCGCTCCTGTCTCAGCCTCCAGTATTTATGCTGCAGTAGTTTATGTGTCGGGGGCTAGGGTCAGTTGGTTATACCTGGAGTACTTCTCCTGTCTTATCCAGTGTCCTGTGTGAACTTAAGTATGCTCTCTCTAATTCTCTCGTTCTCTCTTTCTGTCTGAGAACCTGAGCCCTAGGACCATACGTCAGGACTACCGGGCATGCTGACACCTTGCTGTCCCCAGTCCGCCCGGCCTTGCTGCTATTCCAGTTTCAACTGTTTCTGCCTGCGGTTACGAAACCCCTACCTGTCCCAGACCTGCTGTTTTCAACTCTTAATGATCGGCTATGAAAAGTCAACTGAGATTCATTCCTGATTATTATTTGACCATGCTTGTCATTTATGAACATTTTGAAAATCTTGGCTCTCTCTAATTTTCTCCTTCTCTCTTTCTCTCGGAGGACCTGAGCCCTAGGACCATACGTCGGGACTACCGGCCGTGGTGACTCCTTGCTGCCCCCAGTCCGCCTGGCCTTGCTGCTATTCCAGTTTCAACTCTTCTGCCTGCGGTTATGGAACCCCTACCTGTCCCAGACCTGCTGTTTTCAACTCTTAATGATCGGCTATGAAAAGCCAACTGAGATTTATTCCTGATTATTATTTGACCATGCTTGTCATTTATGAACATTTTGAAAATCTTGGCTCTCTCTAATTTTCTCCTTCTCTCTTTCTTTCTCTCGGAGGACCTGGGCCCTAGGACCATGCTTCGGGATTGCCGCCCGTGGTGACTCCTTGCTGTCCCCAGTCCGCCTGGCCTTGCTGCTATTCCAGTTTCAGCTGTTCTGCCTGCGGTTATGGAACCGCCACCTGTCCCAGACCTGTTGTTTTTCAACTCTTAATGATCAGCTATGAAAAGCCAACTGAAAATTATTAATGATTATTATTTGACCATGCTTGTCACTTATGAACATTTTTGAACATCTTGGCATAGTTCTGTTATAATCTCCACTCGGCACAGCCAGAAGAGGACTGGCCACCCCTCATAGCCTGGTTCCTCTCTAGGTTTCTTCCTAGGTTTTGGCCTTTCTAGGGAGTTTTTCCTAGCCACCGTGCTTCTACACCTGCATTCTAGCTGTTTGGGGTTTTAGGCTGGGTTTCTGTACAGCACTTCGAGATATTATCTGATGTACGAAGGGCTATATAAAATAAAATTGATTGATTGATTGATTGATTGACTTTGTGGTTGTGGTAACTAGTGACATCCCTGGGATGGCTTTAGAGACATTAGCTCCCTGGAGAGGAACTAAAACACTTACATGTCCCTAAATGAATGACATTAGAATGGACTACCTATACACTCTAGGAGTGATCCACCATCACCACCTATATGAACTAGTGTTCGCTTATGCTAAGCCAAATTATATCATTGTTTTCAGATTTGGTCAAATCCAAGACAGAACGAAAATACTGTAGGTTCCACTATTTTACCAGAGTTCAGACAAGGGTCATGTCATTAGGTATTTAAAGGCAAAAGTATTGGATTGCCAAAAGTGGGTCAGTCTTCTACTATAGTTTCACAGGGAATTATAAGATTCTAAACCAATCTAAAAGGAAGTTTCATAACAATAGAAGTTCTCAGGAGAACCAATTAATCACAATCTCCCATCTTAAGCCATGAGGAGTTAAGGAAGCCAGGAATATTAAGATGACTTCTGTAAGCCGTACTATCAAAACCCAGCACAACAGTAAGCACAAAGTTCAAGGTTCACTCAAACCTTTCAGAACAAGTGTGATAGTGAGGGGGGTTAACAACTCAGCGTGACACAACAGAGGAGCACTCTGGACAGACGAGACAGAGACAGGCCCCGCCTTCCAACTTTTCAGAATGCAAAGCGTAACAGAGAAAACTGAGATCATGACAGGGATCGTTTGGGCACGCAACTGAAACAATTCAAAACGTTGTGCAATGGAAAACTAAAACAAGCATTTCTTATTGGACAAGTTCAATTATTATCTCCTAGTTTCGTCCCGTGTTTTTCCGTTTGGTGCCTAGGGAATAGAACTCACCATTTCTGCTGGGAGACATTACAACAGAATGAGGACAACCTGCCAATTAGCCACTAATCGGCAATCGCTTATCTCATTGCTGCCTGCATGGGCCGTGTTAGCCATGCAATTCAGGAGAAACTAATTGACACAGTGAAATTAAATCAGATATGATAACGAACCAGCGATGCCACGATGGATTCTAGGGTCTGAATAGGGAACTATAGTGACGCCATAGACGGAGATGGCTTCTACAGTCTAGGCCTACATCTAGAGTAGCATTCATGTCGTTTCTTCATAGTTGCCGTTGTGGTTAAGGGCTATTTGATCATAGAGGATCATTATTCTCATGGGGAATCAACATGAAAGAGCTGTAAATTAATGACCAATACATTGAAGGAAATAATTCACTATAACTCCCTCATTATAATGAATTTAAACCGACTCCTACATTTAATATGAGGCAGATCGGTTTAGCATGAAGCAGCACTACTCTACTGTTGCCTATAGGCTCCTATCATAGTTTTATAACCAGTGACTAAAATCCCCTCCACTCCTCTGGCTGAGGCTTTAGTCACACAGAGAGGATAAATCCTGGCAGAAAGATGTTTGGAGACAGAGCAGTACCCGGAGCTGGGAATGGGGGTTTGGAATGGGATTGGGAACAGGGTTGGGAATGTGATGGAGGGCATTGGGAGTGCATGGGAAATTGGGAAGCTGTTTTCAATATGGAGATAAGATAATTAGCATTAGCGCCATCAAACATAGAGAGGGGGCGTGACAATAATGCTACCCCCCTCCTCCCCAATTACCAAGCCCCCTTCCCAGCACATACAGCCACGGTAAGTGCTATCCGAGATCCTTGGGATGTCCCTACACTAAACCCTACCCTAATCTTAACCCTTACCTTAATGAGTAGTTAACTATTTACAATGTTAGATGGTTCCTCACACTGAAAGTAGTCTATTGGCCAGGAGAAATTGTAATTTTTTGTTAAACAGCCATTACAAACTTCAGCTCACTATAGCAACCGCTAACATGTGAGCATGTTCAAAAATATAATGTCCAAATCACCTGAAATCAACTCCCTATTTGGTTTGATGATGATTTGGCCTTTAAAAAAAACATGCTTCAATGGAGTAGGGACCTATGATGGCCATAGGGCAAATTAGAGTATGAGTGGCCTAAACCGTTCAATGTTACATTGACCTGGGTGAATGGAATATGAATGAAAGTATGCTGTAATAGGAATAAGGCCATGCACATCAAAAAAATAACTCATCCTTCCTAATATTAAAACGACACCAACTGCCACTGGTAGGGACGTACCAAGGATCCTTGATAGCACGGACCATACAGCCACTGTACAATTTCCGTCAGCACAAACGCTGTCCTCCATTAAAAAGGGAGAGATGGAAACCCAAGGACAGTGATGGAGAGGAGGAGGAGAGGAATGAATGGAGGATGAGACGAAGGGAATGACAATCAAAGACAAGCCTGTCTAACATTCTGTTATAGGAAATCACTCTCAATATGCTACATTCCCCCCCTGTAGAAACAAAGCACATTCGTTGAGAAATTCCAGGTAACACTTCCTAGTATAAGCAATGTATTTCAAGTACATCTATTCTATAACCATTTTATAATGCATTATAATTACATTTACATTTAAGTCATTTAGCAGACGCTCTTATCCAGAGCGACTCACAAATTGGTGCATTCACCTAATTCACATGGATTGTGTATCTGTGCCATTCAGAGGGTGAATAGACAAGACCAAAGATTTCAGTGCCTTTAAAAAGGGCATGATAGTAGGTGCCCGGCCAGGCGCAGCGGTTTGTGTCAAGAACTGCAACCCTGCTGCGTTTTTCAGTTTCCCGTGTGTATCAAGAATGGTCCACCACCCAAAGGACATCCAGCCAACTTGACACAACTGTGGGAAGCATTGGAGTCAACATGGGCCAGGATCCCTGTAGAATTGAAGCAGTTCTAAGGGCAAAAGTTGCAACTCAATATTAGGAAGGTGTTCTTAATGTTTGTATGCTCAGCGTATGTTTATTAGCAGTTACATAGGAATTGCCACCAAATTCTCACAGTTAATTCCCTGATAGGAGTCTTGTTTCTGATCATGGGGCAGCAGGTAGCCTCAGGTTAAGAGAGTTGGGCCAGTAACTAAAAGGTTGGTTCAAAACGCTGGGCCGACTAGGTGAAAAATCTGCCGATGTGCCCTTGAGCAAGGCACTTAACCCTAATTGCTCTTTTCAGTCAGTCTGGATAACAGCGTGTGCTAAAAGTAAATCACAGCAGAATGCATTGACAGACTCTGTGCTGGAGAAGAATGAAGGAAAGGAACAGAAAGGAAATGCATCTTTAAGAAGGTTGCTATTTTGACTCTGCTACTGCCTTTACGTTATCTTACTCTGAGGAACACACACATTGTCACGATCGTCTTGAGGATAATGAGTGGACCAAGGCGCAGCGTGAAAGAAAGACATCTTCTTTTAATGAAGACAAACAAACACTTAATAAATGAACAAAACAAACGAACGATCGTGAAGCTAAAACGAACTACGTGTACACATGCAACATAGACATAGACAATTACCCACGAAAGCCTACTGTCTATGGCTGCCTAAAATATGGCTCCCAATCAGAGACAATGAATGACAGCTGTCTCTGATTGAGAACCATTCAGGCAACCATAGACTTGCCTAGACAACTATACTAAACCCAACCCCATACACTCAACAAAACCCCCTATACAATACAACCACCCAAGACGAGACAAAACATACAAAACATCCCCCCTGTCACACCCTGACCTAACCAAAATATTACAGAAACAAAGAATACTAAGGCCAGGGTGTGACACACATGTACGTACACACACACTCACACACAAATGAGTAGAAACACACACTATTTTAAATGGAATAAGTCTTCCCTCACAATTCACCAGAGGGAAGCTGAAGAGGCATGTAATCATTAAAAACATGTTTAAACTTTAACTCTATCTGTCCCACACCCTCCTTACCGCTCTCTCACCCTAACTTTCCCTCCCTCTGCTTGTCTCTCGCTCTCTTTTTGAATTGGCTTACCATTATTCAACCCCCATCTCTCTCTCCGTGTCTCTCTCCCTCTGTGTCTCTCTCTCCCCTCCCTCGCTCCTTCCTCTGGCTGACAGGTACTGTAGATGTGACCTCATTAACTAGAAAGTGGGTCTCAGTTAAAAGTGAAAGGAAAAAATTTAGTCACTGCCTCCCATGGAGATGTAATATAAACTCTTCCTCTTTTTCGCTCTTCCCGCCCTTCTCTCTCTCTCCTCCTGCAGAGCGCTGCATACTGTATCTATTTTCAGGGGTCTCCTTGGCAGGAGTAGTGTTTGGCCTAACTATATCACACACAGGCCCACTGACTGGGATGCCTACATGCAGCGCTGCTTTCAGGAAATCAAACCCTGCTCTGAAAGAAAGAGGAAGAGATGCAGAGGGGATGAATACACAGACAAACTCTCTCTCTTTCTCTCTTTCCGGCAGCTCTTCAACTACTGCAACATCCTCTCTGAGTATCCCTCATGCCCACCCCACCATACAGGTTCTGTTGCCAACCTAACACACCGGATCCAATCAGCAGAACCAGAATAGGACCTAACATCAAGCCAAACATAGCCCACCCTCCATCCCTCCACTTTTGCATGCTCCTGTCCCCTACTCCACAGCTGCTCCTGTCTCACACTGGACCAAATACTACAGAACACCAGACCTGACCCAAACCCCTCTGATAGTCCTGGTACTGCAGAACACCAGACCTGACCCAAACCCCTCTGATAGTCCTGGTACTGCAGAACACCAGACCTGACCCAAACCCCTCTGATAGTCTAATACTACAGAACACCAGACCTGACTCAAACCCCTCTGATAGTCTAATACTGCAGAACACCAGACCTGACTCAAACCCCTCTGATAGTCTAATACTGCAGAACACCAGCCCTGACCCAAACCCCTCTGATAGTCTAATACTGCAGAACACCAGCCCTGAGTCAAACCCCTCTGATAGTCTAATACCGCAGAACACCAGACCTGACCCAAACCCCTCTGATAGTCCTGGTACTGCAGAACACCAGACCTGACCCAAACCCCTCTGATAGTCCTGGTACTGCAGAACACCACACCTGACCCAAACCCCTCTGATAGTCTAATACTGCAGAAAACCAGACCTGACCCAAACCCCTCTGATAGTCCTGGTACTGCAGAACACCAGACCTGACCCAAACCCCTCTGATAGTCCTGGTACTGCAGAACACCAGACCTGACCCAAACCCCTCTGATAGTCTAATACTGCAGAACACCAGACCTGACCCAAACCCCTCTGATAGTCTAATACTGCAGAACACCAGCCCTGAGTCAAACCCCTCTGATAGTCTAATACCACAGAACACCAGACCTGACCCAAACCCCTCTGATAGTCCTGGTACTGCAGAACACCAGACCTGACCCAAACCCCTCTGATAGTCCTGGTACTGCAGAACACCAGACCTGACCCAAACCCCTCTGATAGTCTAATACTGCAGAAAACCAGACCTGACCCAAACCCCTCTGATAGTCCTGGTACTACAGAACACCAGACCTGACCCAAACCCCTCTGATAGTCCTGGTACTGCAGAACACCAGACCTGACCCAAACCCCTCAGATAGTCTAATACTACAGAACACCAGACCTGACCCAAACCCCTCTGATAGTCCTGGTGCTACAGAACACCAGACCTGACCCAAACCCCTCTGATAGTCCTGGTACTACAGAACACCAGACCTGACCCAAACCCCTCTGATAGTCTAATACTACAGAACACCAGACCTGACCCAAACCCCTCTGATAGTCTAATACTACAGAACACCAGACCTGATCCAAACCCCTCTGATAGTCTAATACTACAGAACACCAGACCTGACCCAAACCCCTCTGATAGTCCTGGTACTGCAGAACACCAGACCTGATCGAAACCCCTCTGATAGTCCTGGTACACCAGAACACCAGACCTGACCCAAACCCCTCTGAAAGTCTAACACTACAGAACACCAGACCTGACCCAAACCCCTCTGATAGTCCTGGTACTACAGAACACCAGACCTGACCCAAACCCCTCTGATATTCTAATACTACAGAACACCAGACCTGATCCAAACCCCTCTGATAGTCCTGGTACTACAGAACACCAGACCTGACCCAAACCCCTCTGATAGTCCTGGTACTACAGAACACCAGACCTGACCCAAACCCCTCTGATAGTCTAATACTACAGAACACCAGACCTGATCCAAACCCCTCTGATAGTCTAATACTACAGAACACCAGACCTGATCCAAACCCCTCTGATAGTCCTGGTACTACAGAACACCAGACCTGACCCAAACCCCTCTGATAGTCCTGGTACTGCAGAACACCAGACCTGATCCAAACCCCTCTGATAGTCTAATACTGCAGAACACCAGACCTGACCCAAACCCCTCTGATAGTCTAATACTGCAGAACACCAGACCTGACCCAAACCCCTCTGATAGTCTAATACTGCAGAACACCAGACCTGATCCAAACCCCTCTGATAGTCTTGGTACTACAGAACACCAGACCTGACCCAAACCCCTCAGATAGTCTAATACTACAGAACACCAGACCTGACCCAAACCCCTCTGATAGTCTAATACTACAGAACACCAGACCTGACCCAAACCCCTCTGATAGTCTAATACTACAGAACACCAGACCTGATCCAAACCCCTCTGATAGTCCTGGTACTGCAGAACACCAGACCTGACCCAAACCCCTCAGATAGTCTAATACTACAGAACACCAGACCTGATCCAAACCCCTCTGATAGTCCTGGTACTACAGAACACCAGACCTGACCCAAACCCCTCTGATAGTCTAATACTACAGAACACCAGACCTGACCCAAACCCCTCTGATAGTCCTGGTACACCAGAACACCAGACCTGACCCAAACCCCTCTGAAAGTATAACACTACAGAACACCAGACCTGACCCAAACCCCTCTGATAGTCCTGGTACTGCAGAACACTAGACCTGACCCAAACCCCTCTGATAGTCTAATACTACAGAACACCAGACCTGATCCAAACCCCTCTGATAGTCCTGGTACTACAGAACACCAGACCTGACCCAAACCCCTCTGATAGTCCTGGTACTACAGAACACCAGACCTGACCCAAACCCCTCTGATAGTCTAATACTACAGAACACCAGACCTGATCCAAACCCCTCTGATAGTCTAATACTACAGAACACCAGACCTGATCCAAACCCCTCTGATAGTCTAATACTACAGAACACCAGACCTGACCCAAACCCCTCTGATAGTCTAATACTACAGAACACCAGACCTGACCCAAACCCCTCTGATAGTCTAATACTACAGAACACCAGACCTGACCCAAACCCCTCTGATAGTCTAATACTACAGAACACCAGACCTGACCCAAACCCCTCTGATAGTCCTGGTACTGCAGAACACCAGACCTGACCCAAACCCCTCTGATAGTCTAATACTACAGAACACCAGACCTGACCCAAACCCCTCTGATAGTCCTGGTACACCAGAACACCAGACCTGACCCAAACCCCTCTGAAAGTCTAACACTACAGAACACCAGACCTGACCCAAACCCCTCTGATAGTCCTGGTACTACAGAACACTAGACCTGACCCAAACCCCTCTGATAGTCTAATACTACAGAACACCAGACCTGATCCAAACCCCTCTGATAGTCTAATACTACAGAACACCAGACCTGACCCAAACCCCTCTGATAGTCCTGGTACTGCAGAACACCAGACCTGATCGAAACCCCTCTGATAGTCCTGGTACACCAGAACACCAGACCTGACCCAAACCCCTCTGAAAGTCTAACACTACAGAACACCAGACCTGAACCAAACCCCTCTGATAGTCCTGGTACTACAGAACACCAGACCTGACCCAAACCCCTCTGATATTCTAATACTACAGAACACCAGACCTGATCCAAACCCCTCTGATAGTCCTGGTACTACAGAACACCAGACCTGACCCAAACCCCTCTGATAGTCCTGGTACTACAGAACACCAGACCTGACCCAAACCCTTTGATAGTCTAATACTACAGAACACCAGACCTGATCCAAACCCCTCTGATAGTCTAATACTACAGAACACCAGACCTGATCCAAACCCCTCTGATAGTCCTGGTACTACAGAACACCAGACCTGACCCAAACCCCTCTGATAGTCCTGGTACTGCAGAACACCAGACCTGATCCAAACCCCTCTGATAGTCTAATACTGCAGAACACCAGACCTGACCCAAACCCCTCTGATAGTCTAATACTGCAGAACACCAGACCTGACCCAAACCCCTCTGATAGTCTAATACTGCAGAACACCAGACCTGATCCAAACCCCTCTGATAGTCTTGGTACTACAGAACACCAGACCTGACCCAAACCCCTCAGATAGTCTAATACTACAGGACACCAGACCTGACCCAAACCCCTCTGATAGTCTAATACTACAGAACACCAGACCTGACCCAAACCCCTCTGATAGTCTAATACTACAGAACACCAGACCTGATCCAAACCCCTCTGATAGTCCTGGTACTGCAGAACACCAGACCTGACCCAAACCCCTCAGATAGTCTAATACTACAGAACACCAGACCTGATCCAAACCCCTCTGATAGTCCTGGTACTACAGAACACCAGACCTGACCCAAACCCCTCTGATAGTCTAATACTACAGAACACCAGACCTGACCCAAACCCCTCTGATAGTCCTGGTACACCAGAACACCAGACCTGACCCAAACCCCTCTGAAAGTATAACACTACAGAACACCAGACCTGACCCAAACCCCTCTGATAGTCCTGGTACTGCAGAACACTAGACCTGACCCAAACCCCTCTGATAGTCTAATACTACAGAACACCAGACCTGATCCAAACCCCTCTGATAGTCCTGGTACTACAGAACACCAGACCTGACCCAAACCCCTCTGATAGTCCTGGTACTGCAGAACACCAGACCTGACCCAAACCCCTCTGATAGTCTAATACTACAGAACACCAGACCTGACCCAAACCCCTCTGATAGTCTAATACTACAGAACACCAGACCTGACCCAAACCCCTCTGATAGTCCTGGTACACCAGAACACCAGACCTGACCCAAACCCCTCTGAAAGTCTAACACTACAGAACACCAGACCTGACCCAAACCCCTCTGATAGTCCTGGTACTACAGAACACTAGACCTGACCCAAACCCCTCTGATAGTCTAATACTACAGAACACCAGACCTGATCCAAACCCCTCTGATAGTCCTGGTACTACAGAACACCAGACCTGACCCAAACCCCTCTGATAGTCCTGGTACTACAGAACACCAGACCTGACCCAAACCCCTCTGATAGTCTAATACTACAGAACACCAGACCTGATCCAAACCCCTCAGATAGTCTAATACTACAGAACACCAGACCTGACCCAAACCCCTCTGATAGTCTAATACTACAGAACACCAGACCTGATCCAAACCCCTCTGATAGTCTAATACTACAGAACACCAGACCTGATCCAAACCCCTCTGATAGTCCTGGTACTACAGAACACCAGGCCTGACCCAAACCCCTCTGATAGTCCTGGTACTGCAGAACACCAGACCTGATCCAAACCCCTCTGATAGTCTAATACTGCAGAACACCAGACCTGACCCAAACCCCTCTGATAGTCTAATACTACAGAACACCAGACCTGATCCAAACCCCTCTGATAGTCTAATACTGCAGAACACCAGACCTGACCCAAACCCCTCTGATAGTCCTTGTACTACAGAACACCAGACCTGATCGAAACCCCTCTGATAGTCTAATACTGCAGAACACCAGACCTGACCCAAACCCCTCTGATAGTCCTGGTACTACAGAACACCAGACCTGATCCAAACCCCTCTGATAGTCTAATACTACAGAACACCAGACCTGACCCAAACCCCTCTGATAGTCTAATACTGCAGAACACCAGACCTGATCCAAACCCCTCTGATAGTCTTGGTACTACAGAACACCAGACCTGACCCAAACCCCTCAGATAGTCTAATACTACAGAACACCAGACCTGACCCAAACCCCTCTGATAGTCTAATACTACAGAACACCAGACCTGACCCAAACCCCTCTGATAGTCTAATACTACAGAACACCAGACCTGATCCAAACCCCTCTGATAGTCCTGGTACTGCAGAACACCAGACCTGACCCAAACCCCTCAGATAGTCTAATACTACAGAACACCAGACCTGATCCAAACCCCTCTGATAGTCCTGGTACTACAGAACACCAGACCTGACCCAAACCCCTCTGATAGTCTAATACTACAGAACACCAGACCTGACCCAAACCCCTCTGATAGTCCTGGTACTGCAGAACACCAGACCTGACCCAAACCCCTCTGATAGTCTAATACTACAGAACACCAGACCTGACCCAAACCCCTCTGATAGTCCTGGTACTACAGAACACCAGACCTGACCCAAACCCCTCTGATAGTCCTGGTACTGCAGAACACCAGACCTGACCCAAACCCCTCTGATAGTCTAATACTACAGAACACCAGACCTGACCCAAACCCCTCTGATAGTCCTGGTACTACAGAACACCAGACCTGACCCAAACCCCTCTGATAGTCCTGGTACTACAGAACACCAGACCTGATCCAAACCCCTCTGATAGTCCTGGTACTGCAGAAAACCAGACCTGATCCAAACCCCTCTGGACTGACCCCATAGGAAAATATTATTATGATGTTGTGATGCTAAATATAGACCAATGTTAAGACATTCACATCCAACATGTGTGTATGTAAGTGTGTGTGTGTGTGTGTGTGTGTGTGTGTGTGTGTGTGTGTGTGTGTGTGTGTGTGTGTGTGTGTGTGTGTGTGTGTGTGTGTGTGTGTGTGTGTGTGTGTGTGTGTGTGTGTGTGTGTGTGTTTCTTACCAGCAATAGCAGCAGCACCATATCGGCGTGGTCACACACACATGCCACGTGCAGGGCTGTCCAGAGGTCCTCATCCTGCAGGTTGACGTTAAGCCCTCGCTCAATCAAAACCTCTGCAGCAAACACGTTGTCATGGCGAGCACACTATGGGATAGAGAGAGAGAGACAGATGAAGAGAGAGAGAAAGGGAGAAAGAAAGAGACAGCGAGGAAGAGAGAGAGAGTGGCGGTTGGATAATGGTGAGCCAATTGAAATTGTTGATTGTTTTTCAATTATAGTGCCATTTCTGCTGAGGCATGGTTAGTTAAATGTTCTACGGTCCAGGGAACATTCAATATTTATTTGCAGACATGGTTGAAATGTATAATACAGTGCATTTAATCAAAACTCATATCACCATGGTGGCTATAATATTTTATTATCATGTATACAGTATGGGAACAATCTAAATAGTTAAAAACAATAGGTTTATGTGTTTGTGTGTGTGTGTGTGCGTGTGTGTGCGTGTGTGTGTGTGCAGAGCCCGCTTTAGCCTATTCGGTGCCCTAAACGAGATTTGGTTAGGGAGCCCTCCTTCTCACAGCGAAACATTTTAGTGGCCCCCCTTTTGATGCCGGAGGGAAAAAGGTACATTTTCTGCAATTCTACCAATTTCGCCATGGGGTGGAGAGAACAATTTGCAATTTTAAAGGGGAATAACATCAAATTTAATCTCCGACTCGCTGTTGGACTGTGTCAACATGCAAACCTCTCTCACTCAGGGAGAGCGAGGTAGAGCGAGAGCTAGAACGAGAGCTAGTTCCCTGAGTGAGAGATGTGCGCACGTTGACAGACAGTCCAACAACGAGTCAGAGGAATTTAGGAACAAAGACACATTATCTGAATTCTTAATTATTCCCCTTTAAAGCTATTTCCTACAATTCAACACATTTTGCCATGATGTATGCCAAGTTAATATGATATCTGAGTGAGAGTGGCTAACAAAATCATTGGGGGACCTCGGAGGCCAGGGCCCCTGGGAATGTGCCCTGCGTGCCCAGTCAGTCTTTGGCCATGATTACAAAAAAGTTAGATAGTTGGCTAGACTAACTAACGATCAAAAAATGTACATGGCAAATTATCAGCAAATGAGTTACATAACGAGAGATAAACTGCTGGTGCACAACCACATTTCCAAAATGCATCTGTTGTATTCTACTATTCTAACTGTCAATAGTAAGTTGAGACACCGAGTGAGGATTCTTCTGTTGCTTATGTCTGGAGTTGGCCATGTGTGTGTGTTCTTACCAGGTGTAGAAGAGAACCTCCAGAGGAGATAGGAGTGTTGGGGTCAGCTCCCTCCTTCAGCAGACACAGCACTGCAACATAGAAAGAGAGAGCAATGTTACTTTATATATTACACACTTATAAACCACAAACGCCTAGTGTTTGAACCCATGTGGATGCACCAATTTGTAAGTCGCTCTGGATAAGAGCGTCTGCTAAATGACTTAAATGTAAATGTAAATGTAATGTGGATGTAGCAACAACAAAGATAGACAGGAAGACAGACAGCCGAAGTAGAAAATAACAGATAAACAATATTACTTGAAATGAAGCACAATTGGAAAAACTCGCATTGTATTTTTCCAATAAACCTGCACTTGTAAATGCATGCATGCACGCACGCACGCACGCACGAACACACACACACACACACACACACACACACACACACACACACACACACACACACACACACACACACACACACACACACACACACACACACACACACACAATACAGCTTCCTGCACTCCAGTATAATCCCCTGTGTGTGGTTTGTACTCCACGTGCCCTTGAGGAGTCAGTCAGTTATCAGTCAGTCAGTCATCAGTCAGTCAGTCATCAGCCAGTCTTCAGTCAGTTATAAGTCAGTCATCAGTCAGTCAGTTAGTCAGTTATCAGTCAGTCATCTGTCATCAGTCAGTCATCAGTTATCAGTCAATCAGATATAAGTCAATCAGATATCAGTCAGTCATCAGTTATCAGTCAGTCAGTCATCAGTCAGTCAGTCAGTCATCAGTCAGTCAGTCAGTCAGTCATCAGTCAGTCAGTCAGTCATGAGACAGTCAGTGTTCAGTCAATCAATCAGTCATTAGTCATCAGTCAATCAGTTATCAGTCAGTCAGTCAGTCATCAGTCAGTCAGTCATCAGCCAGTCATCAGTCAGTCAGTTATCATTCAGTCAGTCATCAGTCATCAGTCAGTCAGTCATCAGACAGTCATCAGTCAGTCAGTTATCATTCAGTCAGTCATCAGTCATCAGTCAGTCAGTCATCAGTCAGACATTAGTCAGTCAGTCGCCAGTCATCAGTCAGTCAGTTATCATTCAGTCAGTCATCAGTCATCAGTCAGTCAGTCATCAGTCAGACATTAGTCAGTCAGTCGCCAGTTATCAGTCAGTCAGTTATCAGTCAGACATTAGTCAGGCAGTCATCAGTCAGTTATCATTCAGTCAGTCATCAGTCATCAGTCAGTCAGTCACCAGTCAGACATTAGTCAGTCAGTCGCCAGTTATCAGTCAGTCAGTTATCAATCAGTCATCAGTCAGTTATCAGTCAGTCAGTCAGTCATCAGTTATCAGTCAGTCAGTTATCAGTTAGTCATCAGTCAGACATCAGTCAGGCATTAGTCAGTCAGTTATCAATCAGTCAGGCATCAGTCAGTCAGTCATCAGTCAGACATCAGTCAGTCAGTCTTCAGTTATCAGTCAGTCAGTTATCAGTCAGTCAGTCAGTCAGTCATCAGTCAGTCACCAGTCATCAGTTAGTTATCAAGCAGTCCGTCATTAGTCAGACATCGGTCAGTCAGTCAGTTATCAGTCATCAGTCAGTCAGTCATCAGTCAGTTATCAATCGTCTGTTAGTCAGTTATCAGTCGTCAGTCAGTCAGAGTGTATCAGAGTGTATGAGCCCACTACCATTACAGTAGCAGTTGTGAGAGGTGGAGTATCTGCCTGGATACAATGGCTCACTCCCTTACATCACATCAGAATACATCAGCTCTACTAAGCCAGAGTGCACTGCACTAACACACTGACACAGATCTGCACTACAAATATAGTAACTACATCATGCGCGCACGCACGCACGCACGAACACACACACACACACACACACACACACACACACACACACACACACACACACACACACACACACACACACACACACACACACACACACACACACACAATACAGCTTCCTGCACTCCAGTATAATCCCCTGTGTGTGGTTTGTACTCCACGTGCCCTTGAGGAGTCAGTCAGTTATCAGTCAGTCAGTCATCAGTCAGTCAGTCATCAGCCAGTCTTCAGTCAGTTATAAGTCAGTCATCAGTCAGTCAGTTAGTCAGTTATCAGTCAGTCATCTGTCATCAGTCAGTCATCAGTTATCAGTCAATCAGATATAAGTCAATCAGATATCAGTCAGTCATCAGTTATCAGTCAGTCAGTCATCAGTCAGTCAGTCAGTCATCAGTCAGTCAGTCAGTCAGTCATCAGTCAGTCAGTCAGTCATGAGACAGTCAGTGTTCAGTCAATCAATCAGTCATTAGTCATCAGTCAATCAGTTATCAGTCAGTCAGTCAGTCATCAGTCAGTCAGTCATCAGCCAGTCATCAGTCAGTCAGTTATCATTCAGTCAGTCATCAGTCATCAGTCAGTCAGTCATCAGACAGTCATCAGTCAGTCAGTTATCATTCAGTCAGTCATCAGTCATCAGTCAGTCAGTCATCAGTCAGACATTAGTCAGTCAGTCGCCAGTCATCAGTCAGTCAGTTATCATTCAGTCAGTCATCAGTCATCAGTCAGTCAGTCATCAGTCAGACATTAGTCAGTCAGTCGCCAGTTATCAGTCAGTCAGTTATCAGTCAGACATTAGTCAGGCAGTCATCAGTCAGTTATCATTCAGTCAGTCATCAGTCATCAGTCAGTCAGTCACCAGTCAGACATTAGTCAGTCAGTCGCCAGTTATCAGTCAGTCAGTTATCAATCAGTCATCAGTCAGTTATCAGTCAGTCAGTCAGTCATCAGTTATCAGTCAGTCAGTTATCAGTTAGTCATCAGTCAGACATCAGTCAGGCATTAGTCAGTCAGTTATCAATCAGTCAGGCATCAGTCAGTCAGTCATCAGTCAGACATCAGTCAGTCAGTCTTCAGTTATCAGTCAGTCAGTTATCAGTCAGTCAGTCAGTCAGTCATCAGTCAGTCACCAGTCATCAGTTAGTTATCAAGCAGTCCGTCATTAGTCAGACATCGGTCAGTCAGTCAGTTATCAGTCATCAGTCAGTCAGTCATCAGTCAGTTATCAATCGTCTGTTAGTCAGTTATCAGTCGTCAGTCAGTCAGAGTGTATCAGAGTGTATGAGCCCACTACCATTACAGTAGCAGTTGTGAGAGGTGGAGTATCTGCCTGGATACAATGGCTCACTCCCTTACATCACATCAGAATACATCAGCTCTACTAAGCCAGAGTGCACTGCACTAACACACTGACACAGATCTGCACTACAAATATAGTAACTACATCATGCGCCACACACTGACACAGAACTGGTCATTCTGCTCTACAAACCGCCATTTATTCTACTGTACTCACACAGACATTGATCTGCTTTACAAAAAGCTGAACTCTATTGAAAAACCAACACTGAACTGTTGATCCTTTAATCAAAGACTCACACAGATCTGGCCCAACCACTCCCAAACCACTCCCAAACCACTCCCAAACCACTCCCAAACCACTCCCATCCACTCCCATCCACTCCCATCCACTCCCAAACCACCCCCAAACCACTCCCATCCCAATCCCAAACCACTCCAAACCACTCCTAAATCAATCCCATCCCAATCCCAAACCAATCCCAAACCACTCACAAACCACTCCAAACCACTCCTAAATCAATCCCATCCCAATCCCAAACCACTCCTAAATCAATCCCATCCCATCGCAATCCCAACACACTCCCAAACCACTCCCAAACCACTCCTAAATCAATCCCATCCCAATCCCAAACCACTCCCAAACCACACCCAAACCACTCCCATCCACTCCCATCCACTCCCATCCACTCCAAAACCACCCCCAAACCACTCCCAAAACACTCCCATCCCAATCCCAAACCACTCCCATCCCAATCCCAAACCACTCCCAAACCACTCCCAAACCACTCCTAAATCAATCCCAAACCACTCCCAAACCACTCCAAACCACTCCTAAATCAATCCCAAACCACTCCCAAACCACTCCCAAACCACTCCCATCCACTCCCAAACCACTCCAAACCACTCCCAAACCACTCCCATCCACTCCCAAACCACCCCCAAACCACCCCCAAACCACTCCCAAAACACTCCCATCCCAATCCCAAACCACTCCCATCCCAATCCCAAACCACTCCCAACACACTCCCAAACCACTCCAAACCACTCCCAAACCACTCCCATCCACTCCCAAACCACCCCCAAACCACCCCCAAACCACTCCCAAAACACTCCCATCCCAATCCCAAACCACTCCCATCCCAATCCCAAACCACTCCCAACACACTCCCAAACCACTCCCAAACCACTCCCATCCACTCCCAAACCACCCCCAAACCACCCCCAAACCACTCTTAAATCAATCCCAAACCACTCCCATCCACTCCCAAACCACTCCCAAAACACTCCCATCCCAATCCCAAACCACTCCTAAATCAATCCCACACCACTCCCAAACCACTCCCAAACCACTCCCATCCACTCCCAACACACTCCCAAACCACTCCCAAACCACTCCCATCCACTCCCAAACCACCCCCAAACCACCCCCAAACCACTCCCATCCACTCCCATCCACTCCCAACACACTCCCAAACCACTCCAAACCACTCCCATCCACTCCCATCCACTCCCAACACACTCCCAAACCACCCCCAAACCACTCCTAAATCAATCCCAAACCACTCCCATCCACTCCCAACACACCCCCAAACCACTCCTAAATCAATCCCAAACCACTCCCATCCACTCCCATCCACTCCCACCACACCCCCAAACCACTCCTAAATCAATCCCAAACCACTCCAAACCACTCCCAAACCACTCCCATCCACTCCAAACCCCTCCCAAACCACTCCCATCCACTCCCAACACAGTCCCAAACCACTCCCAACACACTCCCAAACCACTCCCAACACACTCCCAAACCACTCCAAACCCCTCCCAAACCACTCCCATCCACTCCCAAACCACTCCCATCCACTCCCAACACACTCCCAAACCACTCCCAAACCACTCCCAAACAAAGCTATAATGATTCTATTGAGAGGGAGAAAAGGAGGAGATGAAAAGACAAAGAGCATGAGGAATTGAGAGAGATGGACATAGAGAGAGACAGAGAGAGAGAGGGCTGTAGACATTTTTCCTCAACAACAGTGACAAGCCAAGATGGATGCTGAATAAACATTAGGAGACCTTCCCTCAGCAAAACATCAAACTACTATGTCATGCAAGCTGCACGCACACTAACTCACTGATTCTCTTAAACAATCATTTAACCAGAGCTGTTAGCAGTGAGGGTAATAACCACTGTTATTACCATGGTGATCATGCCATTTCCATCCTATGAACCCTAGTGATGAACCCTATGGGGTCGCTTAGCCTAAGTGGTCATTATCTAAATAAATGTGTTTTTAATGATCACACACACACACACACACACACACACACACACACACACACACACACACACACACACACACACACACACACACACACACACACACACACACACACACACACACACACACACACACACACACACACACACACATGTCAAACTGAGCTAGGACATAGCACCAGCGTAACAGTAATTTAACAGTAGTACTGCAGTAGAGTTTGACCATGCAGTGCGTGTTTCAGTAGAATCAGTGGGATCACTTGTTGGTCAGTTAAATCCTCAAAGTATCTTTGCAGGCTGCTCCATTAATTTCTCTCTAGGTCATATTCCTATACTGTAAGGACCTCACTGATCAACCAACCAATCTCTCCTTTTTCCTGATAATGGAAGATCCTTAATTGTTTATAGAAGAATTATAAACACACAGGCACATACAGTACACAGACACGCAGGCATGAGTACACAGCCACCGAAACACAAGCACACACACACCACACACACATTTACATGCAACCTCCTTGGTGCTTAATGGAGCTTAAATGGTTGCTGAGGAAGAACACAGCTTTCATTAAGTTAATCAACACAATTATCTCTCGCTCGCTCTTTCTCTCTCACACACGCCTTCTCTCACTCCTGCCTGAAGCTCAGGAATATAATCCCAGCTATGTTAGTAATCAAGCTTCATTTAACAGAGCTAGAGCAATTGATATGAAATAGTTACAGTATTATTGTTGTGTTCAATGAGTCATTAGTGTAGTATTAGTTTCTAATCCCAACATAAGGATTTATTTGCAATGTGATATGTGGTGGTCGCATCACCCGACACCTACTTTAGTTGAATGCACTGGATAAAATTGTCTGCTAAATGATTAAAATGTCATGTAAATTGCATCTTATTTAGTATTTCATTACTATTATTATCATAAGAGACTGATACAGTCAGGCGCCGGCTGGACGGCCTCAGGTCTGTCGGACATTCCATCTGTTAGCGCCTGTTAGCGTTAACCACACAGCAGAAGGACCTGTGTGTGTTTTTATGGGACATTATTGGGCGTGACTCAACAGAGGTCAGAAGTAAAAAGCTACAGTTTGTATTGACCCTCAGGGCAGTCAGACAGAGAATTGCTGTTTGCTGGACTATATTGTGGATTTTCTGTTTTTTATTCTATTGGATCATGTCAACACTTTCCAGCGTTCTCTATTGGTCCATACGTCAACACCACCCAATGTTCCATTTTCCTATTGGTCCATACGTCACCACCACCCAATGTTCCATTTTCCTATTGGTCCAAGTATCAACACTGTTCTCTGGCCTGCTCTACTAGTGGTCCATTTGCCAACCCTAGCCACTGTCCTGTTCTACTATTGATAAACAGGTACTATTCAGTGTTAGTCTGGCTGACACCAGCTCTCAAAGTTGATGTGTAGTCACGTGGGTGACATGCTGATTCAGTGTTGCTGTGGTCCATTATACTGTATCTCTACACTTTAAGACCATGTCTTCTCCATCCCATATACACCAACCGCCCAGCTCATATCCAGTCAGAAAAACCAATAATCTCCCTTCATTATTAACATGCTTATCAGTCCTACTAAGACAGAGAGTGGTTTGGCAGCAAAATACGTTATTGCTCTTTTGCCATGCATTAGCGTGTTCATCTGTGTGCTCTGTTTCATCGGGCTGTTTGGCTCTGAAGAGACAGAGGGAGAGTGGGCGAGAAAGAGAGAGAAACAACCGGCTGTCATTTTGGGGAAAACAGCAAAACAGCTGTGGGAGACATAAGTGGAGTTTCCATGGCAACCAGATGGGAGCCGTTGTGGAAATGTAGAGAAAAGAAAGAAGAAGTGGAGGGAGAGAGAGAGAGAGCTGGAGAGAAGAGGAGGGAGGGAGGAATAATGACATTTAGGGAGAGAGAGCGAGAAAGAGCGAGAGCGAGAGCAAGGGGGAGAGCAAGAGGGAGAGCGAGAGAGTCCAGTAGGGTTTACCACATCACTAGATGTTCTCAGTCAATTCCAGACCTTCCCTACAGTCTTAGTCTTTCATCCACTCTTCTTCACAGTAAACTATGACTCTATCCTCCCCATCAGCATATTCCACTCTTCAGCCCTCCAAAAGATTACCACATACTGGCTGTCATACAGTCCCTTCTCTGCAGCCAAACTCTTACCAGATGCAACCAGAATGCAAACACTGAATGGAATGCAGTATGAATCCAAATGCCAGAGTTGAATAGTTTTCTGATGACTCGACAGTCTCCCAATCAGTTAGATGCAGAGTCAGATCAGACATAGAGACACATTTCTGTGGATGTAGACACTAAGTCAGACTCATTCCAGTCAGGGGGACATGTCTCCACTCATTCCAGTCAGGGGAACATGTCTCCACTCATTCCAGTCAGGGGAACATGTCTCCACTCATTCCAGTCAGGGGAACATGTCTCCACTCATTCCAGTCAGGGGGACATGTCTCCACTCATTCCAGTCAGGGGAACATGTCTCCACTCATTCCAGTCAGGGGAACATGTCTCCACTCATTCCAGTCAGGGGGACATGTCTCCACTCATTCCAGTCAGGGGGACATGTCTCCACTCATTCCAGTCAGGGGGACATGTCTCCACTCATTCCAGTCAGGGGAACATGTCTCCACTCATTCCAGTCAGGGGAACATGTCTCCACTCATTCCAGTCAGGGGGACATGTCTCCACTCATTCCAGTAAGGGGGACATGTCTCCACTCATTCCAGTCAGGGGGACATGTCTCCACTCAATCCAGTCAGGGGGACATGTCTCCACTCATTCCAGTCAGGGGGACATGTCTCCACTCATTCCAGTCAGGGGAAAATGTCTCCACTCATTCCAGTCAGGGGGACATGTCTCCACTCATTCCAGTCAGGGGGACATGTCTCCACTCATTCCAGTCAGGGGAACAGTACTCCACTCATTCCAGTCAGGGGAACATGTCTCCACTCATTCCAGTCAGAGGAACATGTCTCCACTCATTCCAGTCAGGGGGACATGTCTCCACTCATTCCAGTCAGGGGAACATGTCTCCACTCATTCCAGTCAGGGGGACATGTCTCCACTCATTCCAGTCAGGGGAACATGTCTCCACTCATTCCAGTCAGGGGGACATGTCTCCACTCATTCCAGTCAGGGTAACATGTCTCCACTCATTCCAGTCAGGGGGACATGTCTCCACTCATTCCAGTCAGGGGGACATGTCTCCACTCATTCCAGTCAGGGGAAAATGTCTCCACTCATTCCAGTCAGGGGGACATGTCTCCACTCATTCCAGTCAGGGGGACATGTCTCCACTCATTCCAGTCAGGGGAACATGTCTCCACTCATTCCAGTCAGGGGAACATGTCTCCACTCATTCCAGTCAGGGGAACATGTCTCCACTCATTCCAGTCAGGGGAACAGTACTCCACTCATTCCAGTCAGGGGAACATGTCTCCACTCATTCCAGTCAGGGGGACATGTCTCCACTCATTCCAGTCAGGGGAACATGTCTCCACTCATTCCAGTCAGGGGAACATGTCTCCACTCATTCCAGTCAGGGGGACATGTCTCCACTCATTCCAGTCAGGGCGACATGTCTCCACTCATTCCAGTCAGGGGAACATGTCTCCACTCATTCCTATCAGGGGGACATGTCTCCACTCATTCCAGTCAGGGGGACATGTCTCCACTCATTCCAGTCAGGCGGACTGTCTTGTACTATAGGTCGGCAGGTAGCCTAGCGGTTAAGAGTGTTGGGCCGGTAACCGAAAGGTCGCTGGTTTAAATCCCCGGGCAGACTAGGTGAAAAATCTGTCTATGTGCCCTTGAGCAAGTTATTTAACCCTAATTGCTCCTGTAAGTTGCTCTGGATAGGAGCATCTATAAATGACTAAAACGTAAATGTAAAAATGTGTCAGACCTGGCAGAGGCCCTCCAGTCTCCACAACATTAGCGAGCCACTGGTGTACAATTACAGTATGTTCAACTACAGCCCTGAGAGCTATGTCAGCTGACTTAATGATAAGTATACAGCTATACTGTAGCTCTGCCTCTAGGGAGAGGGGAAGAGGGACTGGAACATAGTGGGTGTATCTAGGCTGCTCCATGTTGGGGAATTTGTTAGATTACTTGTTAGATATTACTGCACTTTCGGAACTAGAAGCACAAGCATTTCGCTACATTCACATTAACAGTTGCTAACCATGTGTATGTGACCAAAAACATCTGCTAACCATGTGTATGTGACCAAAAACATCTGCTAACCATGTGTATGTGGCCAATAACATTTGATTTGATTTAATATGAGGATGGGATCCAAATACACTTTAATTCCCACTCAATCCATCTCTGTCTTATATGGAGGAGGAGAGGAAGAGGAGAGAGTAGGAGGAGAGTAGCGAGAGAGTAGGAGGAGAGTAGCGAGAGAGGAGGAGGAGAGTAAGAGGAGAGTGGTGAGAGAGGAGGAGGAGGAGAGTAGTGAGAGAGGAGGAGGAGAGTAAGAGGAGGAGAGTAGCGAGAGAGGAGGAGGAGAGTAAGAGGAGGGTAGTGAGAGAGGAGGAGGAGGAGAGTAGCGAGAGAGTAGGAGGAGGAGAGTAGCAAGAGAGGAGGAGGAGAGTAAGAGGAGAGTAGTGAGAGAGGAGGAGGAGGAGAGTAGTGAGAGAGGAGGAGGAGAGTAAGAGGAGAGTGGTGAGAGAGGAGGAGGAGGAGAGTAGTGAGAGAGGAGGAGGAGAGTAAGAGGAGAGTGGTGAGAGAGGAGGAGAGTAGTGAGAGAGGAGGAGAGTAAGAGGAGAGTGGTGAGAGAGGAGGAGGAGGAGAGTAGTGAGAGAGGAGGAGGAGAGTAAGAGGAGAGTGGTGAGAGAGGAGGAGGAGGAGAGTAGTGAGAGAGGAGGAGGAGAGTAAGAGGAGAGTGGTGAGAGAGGAGGAGGAGAGTAGTGAGAGAGGAGGTGGAGAGTAGTGAGAGAGGAGGAGGAGAGTAGTGAGAGAGGAGGAGGAGAGTAGTGAGAGAGGAGGAGGAGAGTAAGAGGAGAGTGGTGAGAGAGGAGGAGGAGGAGAGTAGTGAGAGAGGAGGAGGAGAATAGGGCATTGCACATACCCCAGTTTGGGAATAGAGTGTTAGAGTTTTAGCAACCAGGAAATGGTGGAGCGATTCATGCATAGTGCATCTTTAAGAAATTAAATCTAAATTACATTTGCACTGAGCAAATCTAACAAAAAATGAGTTCAAGTATTTATTTTCCTTATCCCTACACTCCTCATGTTGTTCAAGTGCTGTATCCGGCTAAATTCACACGTTGGTTAGATGCAGGTAAAAACATTGATCTGTTCCTTGTTTGGGAAACAGATCAAGGTTCACAGAGAGTCAGTCATTGCCTTTTGTTTGAGAGACAGATTGCTGGTTTCTCTCTTTCTCTTTCTCTCTCATTACATCAATAGAGAGGTTTTGGCCCAATGTCACAGCACGACCAGAACCTTTCATTACAAAGACCCCTGGGAAAGGGATCGATGTGTGGCAGTGACAACCAGCCAGCTTCTAGCTCTGACAGACAGAGAACTGTACCAGAGCTGTGTGGGGGGTGAGGACGATCTTCTAGATGGACAATAATAAAGCTAGCTGTATGTACCCCATGTTTTCAAGCTGCAGGCTGAGGTTTATTGTAATTAATCTTGTCCTAGAAGCAGAACTGGGCGGTTTCCGCTAGATGGGCCAGCTGCAAAGTCAAAATTGTCTGTATTGTAAAATTCATGAACACAACAATTTGCTTAATTTAAGGTTAGGGTTAGGCATTAGGGTTAGCAGTGTGGGTAAGGTTCGGGCTAGGTAAAAAAAAAAAAATGTCTATTCACCTTTATTTAACCAGGTAGGCTAGTTGAGAAGAAGTTCTCATTTACAACTGCTACCTGGCCAAGATATAGCAAAGCAGTTTGACACATACAACAACACAGAGTTACACATGGAATAAACAAAACATACAGTCAATAATACAGTTGAAGATAATCTATATACAGTGAGTGCAAATGAAGTAAGAAAAGGGAGGTAAGGCAATAAATAGGCCATGGTGACAAAGTAATAACAATATACCAATTAGACACTGGAGTGATTGATGTGCAGAAGATGAATGTGCAAGTGGAGACACTGGGGTGCAAAGGAGCAAGATAAATAAATACAGTATGGGGATGTGGTAGTTGGATGGGCTATTTACAGATGGGCTATGTACAGGTGCAGTGATCTGTGAGCTGCTCTAACAGCTGGTGCATAAAGCTAGTGAGGGAGATATGAGTCTCCAGCTTCAGTGATTTTTGCAGTTCGTTACAGTCATTGGCAAGCAGAGAACTGGAAGGAGAGGCTGCCAAAAGAGGAATTGGCTTTGGGGGTGACTAGTGAGATATACCTGCTGGAGCCTGTGCTACGGGTGGGTGCTGCTATGGTGACCAGTGAGCTGAGATAAGGCAGGGCTTTACCTAAGAGAGACTTGTAGATGACCTGGAACAGTGGGTTTGGCAATGAGTATGAAGCGAGGGTCAGCCAACGAGAGCATACAGGTCGCAGTGGTGGGTAGTATATGGGGCTTTGGTGACAAAACGGATGGCACTGCGATAGACTACATCCAATTTGTTGAGTACGGTTTTGGAGGCTATATTGTAAATGACATCGCCGAAGTCGAGGATTGGTAGGATGGTCAGTTTTACTAGGGTGTGTTTGGCAGCATGAGTGAAGGATGCTTTGTTGCGAAATAGGAAGCCGATTCTAGATTTAATTTTGGATTGGAGATGCTTAATGTGAGTCTGGAAGGAGAGTTTACAGTCTAGCCAGACACCTAGGTATTTGTAGTTGTCCACATATTCTAAGTCAGAACCATCCAGAGTAGTGATGCTGGACGGGCGGGCGGGTGCAGGCAGCGATCAGTTGAAGAGCATGCATTTAGTTTTACTTGCATTTAAGAGCAGTTGGAGGCCGCGGAAGGAGAGTTGTATGGCATTGAAGATCATCTGGAGGTTAGTTAACACAGTGTCCAAAGAAGGGCCAGAAGTATACAGAATGGTATCGTCTGCGTAGAGGTGGATCAGAGACTCACCAGCAGCAAGAGCGACATCATGAATGTATACAGAGAAGAGAGTCGGCCCGAGAATTGAACCCTGTGGCACCCCGTTAGAGACTGCCAGAGGTCCGGACAACAGGCTGTCCAATTTGACACACTGAACTCTATCAGAGAAGCAGTTGGTGAACCAGGTGAGGCAGTAATTTGAGAAATCAGGCTCTTTAGTCTGCCGATTAGAATGTGGTGATTGACAGAGTCGAAAGCCTTAGCCAGGTCGATGAAAACGGCTGCACAGTAATGTTTCTTATCGATGGCAGTTATGATATCGTTTAGGACCTTGAGCGTGGCTGAGGTGCACCCATGACCAGCTGTGAAACCAGATTGCATAACGGAGAAGGTATGGTGGGATTCGAAATAGTCGGGAATCTGTTTGTTAACTTGGCTTTCGAAGACCTTTGAAAGGCAGGGTAGGATAGATACAGGTCTGTAGCAGTTTGGGTCTGTGTTTCCCCCTTTGAAGAGGAGGATGATCCCGGCAGCTTACCAATCTTTTTCAATCTCAGACGGTACGAAAGAGAGTTTGAACAGGCTAGTAGTAGGGGTTGCAACAATTTCAGCAGATAATTTTAGAAAGAGAGGGTCCAGATTGTCTTGTTTAAAATCTGATTTTATGACTTTGTGGCTGTTCCCACTAGTGACCACTCTGCAGAGCTGTCTCTGGTACATGAGTCATCCTAATAAATGCCAACCTGACATGCAATTAGTGCAACTGTGAATGTAGGCTATTTGTCTTTACAAAGGTGTGTGTGGTGCTAAACTCTGAGGTGATGAAGACATGAATCCCTGACAGCGGATGCTATTAGTGCTTCTACCTCCTTCAATCTCAGAGAGCTGATTACAGACACAGTGGTACTGGTGCTAGACTACACACTGCATGTCTGTCTGTCTGTTTAGATCTATACCTGTTGATCAATAAAGGACAGAGTCAAGAGGAGGAGGAGAGGAGGGAGAGAGGAGGAGGAAGAGGAGGAGAGGATGGAGAGAGGAGGGAGAGAGGAGGGAGAGAGGAGGAGAGGAGGGAGAGAGGAGGAGAGGATGGAGAGAAGAGGGAGAGAGGAGGAGAGGAGGGAGAGAGGAGGGAGAGAGGAGGTAGAGAGGGAGAGAGGAGGAGGAGGAGGAGAGGATGGGGAGAAGAGGGAGAGAGGAGGGAGAGAGGAGGAGAGGAGAGAGAGAGGAGGAGGAGGAGGAGGAGAGGATGGAGAGAAGAGGGAGAGAGGAGGGAGAGAGGAGGATAGGAGGGAGAGAGGAGGAGGAGGAGGAGAGGATGGAGAGAAGAGGGAGAGAGGAGGGAGAGAGGAGGAGAGGAGAGAGAGAGGAGGAGGAGGAGGAGAGGATGGAGAGAAGAGGGAGAGAGGAGGGAGAGAGGAGGATAGGAGGGAGAGAGGAGGAGGAGGAGAGGATGGAGAGAAGAGGGAGAGAGGAGGAGAGGATGGAGAGAAGAGGGAGAGAGGAGGGAGAGAGGAGGAGAGGAGGGAGAGAAGAGAAGGAGGAGTGCGAGAGGAGCTAGAGAGGAGGAGGAGGAGAGGAGGGAGGGAGGGAAGAGGAGAGGAGGGAGAGATGATGAGGAAGAAGAGGGAGAGAGGGGGAGGAAAGTAGGGAGAGAGGAGGAGAGGTGAAGACAGGAGGAGAGTAGGGAGAGGGGAGAAGGAGGAGGATGAGAGAGGGTGATTTCCCTTCTTCAGATTGTGAAAGATATGTCACTCCTTCCCACATGTAATCACACTTGTCTTAATTAAGCGACAGGACGTCTCAGTTGAACGTGTAATGCTTGCACGGCACGACACCCACCCACACACTGATGCTGATGCTACTGTACAGTATTAGTGCAAACAATGAAAAAGAATTTCAACCATTATCAAACTCTGATATGATGTGTGATGAAATCTAACTAATAAATCAATGACAACACAATCACATAATGATGTCATCACGATGAATAAATCTGATATTAAAACATCTTCTTTGGGTTAGATCATATGGAGTAACAAAGGGTAGATGAGCTAATATTAAACAGGTGTCTATAGACATTGAGACACAAAGACTAGATTATGATTATCAGGTGTTAACTGCAGCTGCGGAGAGAGCCACTCTGTCATACCCAGGTAATATCTATACACTACATATACAAAAGTATGTGGACACCCCTTCAAATGAGTGTATTTCCCGTTGCTGACAGGTGTATAAAATCGAGCACACAACCCTGCAATCTCCATAGACAACCATTGGCAGTAGAATGGCCTTACTGAAGACTGACTTTCAATGTCACACTGTCATAGGATGCCACCTTTCCAACAAGTCAGTTCATCAAATGCCTGCCCTGCTAGAGCTGCCCCAGTCAACTGTAAGTGCTGTGATTGTGAAGTAGAACCGTCTAGGAGCAACAACGGCTCAGCCGCTAAGAGGAAGGCCACACAAACTCACAGAATGGGACCGGCAAATGCTTTACAGTCTGGCAGTCCGACGGACGAACCTGGGTTTGGTGGATGCCAGGAGAACACTACCTGCCCGAATGCATGGTGCCAACTGAAAAATTGGTTGGAAGAGGAATAGTGGTCTGTGGCTGTTTTTCATGGTTTAGTCTAGGCCCCTTAGTTACACTGAAGAGAAATGTTAACGCTACAACATACAATCCCATTCTGGTCGATTCTGTGCTTCCATCTTTGTGGCAGTTTGGGGAAGGCCCTTTCCTGTTTCAGCAGGACAATGTCCCCGTGCACAACGTGAGGTCCATACACAAATGGTTTGTCAAAATCGGTGTGGAAGAACTTGACTGGCCTGCACAAGAGCCCTGACCTTAACCCCATCGAGTACCTTTGGGATGCATTGGAATGCCAACTGCGAGCCAGGCCTAATCGCCTATAACTGTGCCCGCCCTCACTAATGCTCTTGTGGCTGAATGGAAGCAAGTCCCCACATCAATGTTCCAACATCTAGTGGAAAGCCTTCCCAGAAGAGTAGAGGCAGTTATAGCAGGAAAGGGGGGACCAACTCCATATTAATGCCCATGATTTAGGATGAGATGTTCAACGAGCACATACTTTTGGTCATGTAGTGTATCTCTCTACCAGACCCCATTCTAACCTCATATAAGAGAATACAAATCATTAGTATAGACTCAATCTCATCAGAGATATGATGCTTGCTGGGAATGTAACATCCAATATCAGCTCAATACAACAGCTATATACCAATCACACCCCAGCTTGGAATATTCCATATCATTCTGGAATGGTACAGTAACAACATGATGGGAATTGATTTGGGGTTCCATGCCTCTGAAGGGGAACAGATGCTCCGGTCACAGCCGTGCCTTCCACTGATGATGTTAAGAGATGACTTTAGAAAGGCAATTTCACCAAATGTCACTACGCATGCAAGTCCCCGTTTACATATGGCAGGGAGGAATCAGGCTGATAAATAGGGCTTCAGTCTGTCTTTGTCTCTTTTTCTTCTCATTCATTCCTCCCAGATGTTTCCTTGTCTTTGTTTCTCACTCTCTACTTATTTGATCTCATAGCCCTCTCTCCTCCCCTTTCACATTTTCCCCATTCAATCTCTTTACCGCGCTCCACATCACCTCCTCCCCTCGCTGTCCCTCTTTGTTTTCCTATCTGCTTCCATGTGATATTCTGCCAGTGATTGCTGATAAGGCGTGTGTGTGGGTGGGTGTTTTGTGCGGGTGTGAGTGTGTGTGTGTCGATCTCTTATTACCATCCTGCCTCGTCAGCAGAGTGTGTTTCTAGTCTATCTGTGAATCTGTGCCCAAAGCCAGCTCCATACTGACTAAGTTTAATTCAGATAGAGAAACAGACGGAGAGAGAGAAAGAGAGAGATGCCAAACACATACACTGCGTCCTTCAAATGTTAACGAGTCACGTTACAAGCTGTTGTTTTCTCAACTCTATTGGTTCAGTGGCCAATACTGTATCAATCAAGAACGAATGATGCCGAAAATTCAAAAATAAAAGTAATTACAGAGGGAGGTGGGGTGTTTATGACAAGGACCTAACACATCTAATGCAGAAGACATTCATACCACAGACACTGCACAGTCATGCATCATAATATCCCCATGGCTCGCTGTGGCTAGATAAACCGTTTGGACAGTCTATCGCTGTCATTTCATGGCTTTTCACTTCAATGAGAGATTCACCACCAGAAAAGGCATTCGCAAAATAAAGCAAAGTGAAAACCCAATCAGCTACATTCAACTATGAGTGTTGTATTTCTAACCATCATCTCCAGAACAGAGGAGCTGATCTCATCACTAAGAACAACAGGCTGAGCTGAGGTCCCTGTGGAATACCAAGCATATATTTGTTTTCTACACATCCTCCCACCTCCTCATGTTTTGCGCTGAGTCCAGTATTCCGGTTTTACAGGGTTTGGGAAGCTTGGCAAAAGCAAGCCCCCTAAATTACCTCCTCATATGCACCCCTAGGCCTTTCCACATGGGGTGTATTTACACATTTCATCCACTCCAAAAATGATTAAGGATTTTGCCAAGGATGAAATTCCAGAAATGTTCCCCGATCCCTCCTCGGAAGAAGCTGTCCTGAGGCGAACATGTTCCCTGCATATAAATGGATATGGAATGAAGTTGGATGGAGCCAGAAACATTCTGCAAAGCACTACTGTAAATTCCCACACAGTAATTGGCACAGACGAACAGAGACACATTGCCTCCAAGTAACACCACACAGACAGAATGACACTGTTTCTCTTAATAAGGAGTAGGTAGTCAACAGACCAAAGATGAACGTAGGAGCATCAAAGATACACTAATAGCAGCAACAACAAACATGCAATTCAGTCCAATGGAGTCCAATTAGACTATTCATCACGTAACCTTCTACACTGAATGTAGCCTATCCATGGAACATCCAGACTGCAGTACAACATCTTGTCCAACACCATAGAGATCCTTTTAAAATGACTATTCTTACTATTTCTAATTCCTTATTCTAACAACACTGAGCAACCTGGCCGTGAGTGTTCCAAGTCTAGTTAGTCAGACCTCTGGTTGGCAGATGACTATACCCACCATAACGACAGCCAGTCTTGTGCCAGTCTTCTATCATGCTGTTGAAATGGTGATTAGGCTTTCTAGTCGGGGGTAAACAGTGGCGATTCATGTCCAGTCAAAGGGCAGGTTTCTGTTGAGCAGTGGCATGGGCACACCAGCTGCTCTCAAGGACCCCAACTGAAGCTCATTGGCAGCCAAAGGAGGGAGATTAGCATAGTAACCTGCAATGGCTGCTGGGAGGTCAGACAGGGCAGCTGGGAAAACGGCTGGCAATTCAAGAGCATGGGTGGATAGAGAGATAAGGGAGGGATGGAGAGAAAGGGTAGTCACAGAAAGAGGAAGAAAGAGAGAGAGAGATGAAGAAAGAGAGAGAATGATTAAGGGAAATGAAGTAGAGAGAGAAGAGAGAGAAAGAGGAAGAGAGGAGGCCATAGTGAGATAAATGTGTTTCTATAGCAAACGCAGCAAGTCTCCCCTGAGCCTCATGGAGTATTCAGTAGTAATGATACTTCATGAAGACATACAGTGTGTTTGACTGCAGTTCTGTGTATATGGGCCTGTGGCTTTAATGGTAGTCTCTAACTCTCCCTCAGATCCCTGCCTGATTTAGAGTCAGGCTCAAAAGAGCTCCCTCTCTCCCCTCTGAGGCCTCGGCAGAATCCCTAATAAGGAAACTCTTAGTGGTTAGAATGGGGGGTTCCAGACACACACAGACATACAAGCACGGAGACACGCGCACGAATACACACACACAGTCACACGCACAGACACACACAGACACACACCAGGCAAAAAGTAAATCTGCCCAACTGTCCTGGAGAGTTAGACTACAGTCAGAATACCGGTACTGCTAATCCTCGCTGCAAAGTCTCAGGCAGAAACAGTGTGTGTGTGTCTGTCTGTCTGTCTGTCTGTCTGTCTGTCTGTCTGTCTGTCTGTCTGTCTGTCTGTCTGTCTGTCTGTCTGAAGGAGTTAGTGTCCTGACTAGCCTGTGTGAAGAATGAGCTAATACTGTAAAGCAAATGGCCACTCCTCACCCTTAACACATCCATCTGCCATTTCCCAGCTGCTGAACACACACACACACACACACACACACACACAGAGACACACACAGAGACACACACACAGAGACACACACACAGAGACACACACACAGAGACACACACACAGAGACACACACACAGAGACACACACATAGACACACACACAGAGACACACACACAGAGACACACACATAGACACACACAAAGAGACACACACACAGAGACACACACACAGAGACACACACACACACACACACACACACACACACACACACACAGAGACACACACACAGAGACACACACAGAGACACACATACACACACACAAACACAGATACACACACACACACACACTCACTCACTCTCAGCAGAATACTGATTAGCAACTGAATCTCGGGAGAGCGAATTAAGAGAATATTGAAGGAGGAACAGAATACAAAGAGAGAGAGAGAGAGAGAGAGAGAGAGAGAGAGAGAGAGAGAGAGAGAGAGAGAGAGAGAGAGAGAGAGAGAGAGAGAGAGAGGAGAGAGAGAGAGAGGAGAGAGAGAGAGAGAGAGAGAGAGAGAGGAGAGAGAGAGAGAGAGAGGAGAGAGAGAGAGAGAGAGAGAGAGAGAGAGAGAGAGAGAGAGAGAGAGAGAGAGAGAGAGAGAGAGAGAGAGAGAGATGATGATGATGACGCTACGAGGTCTGTTTCATTGTTGTAGGTATGTACTGTAGGGATGGGTGAGGAGAGTTAACCCAAACCATGCAGACTAGACAATTGTCTGTCTGTGTGTGTGTTTGAAAGGGTCCCCCGCCTTGCAGAGAATGATGTAAGTGCAGAGACAATAGGTCTCATGTAGCCAGTGCTACTCAGTGCTACTCAGTGCTACTCAGTACTACTCAGTACTACTCAGTACTACTCAGTGCTGCTCAGTACTACAGTACTACTCACAAGCTGAAACCCTCCACTGCCTGTTTGCACTGCTTCAAAGCTCATAGAACTGTCAGAACTCAATAGTTCAAATGGAATCTTATTGAACTCATATATGATGCCATCGGCTTCACAAATCTAGAACAGTTTTGCTGATAGATATTAACCCTGTAAATAGATCAAAACTAGCTTTAACACTCAAGTGGGAGTATGCTAACTAGAACCTAAAATGGTTCTTCGGCTGTAGGACCTTCTACATGGAACCAAAGAGGGTTCCTATTGGAACAGCCAAAGAACCATTATGGAACCCTTTTTTCAAAGAGTGTAGCTAACACTCCCCTCCCTCTCTCTCCCCTCCCGCCCTCAAACACACAGAAATAAACACACCCACCTTCTTTGTCATCGTGCCGTATGATGGCGTCCGTTATGACATCACCGAGGCTGAAGCGAATGCGGTGCCTCTTCCTGTGGCTGGTGGGCGGGGCTTTGACCTTGACTCCGCCTCCGCCTCCGCCTCCCGGTTTCTGCAGGGTCTTCTCCCGCTCGTAGTACGCCCTTATTTGGTCGCAGCGCATTCTCCTGACCAGCCGCTGGCGCTGGCCAAACGGGAGAGACTCCAGCAGACACTGGTCGATCTCCATGTTCTGACGAAACACGTTACATAGCTGAAAACAACCTGCAGAGGGAGGGAGGGAGGGAGGGAGGGAGGGAGGGAGGGAGGGAAAAGAAGGGAGAGAAATGCATTAGCATATCATGTTTTGTGATGAAAATCTGTCTCAACAGTGTTATACAATTCAAAGATAGACAGAGATGTTAAACGCTGTCTATTGCACGAGCGCGTGTGTGTGTGTGTGTGTGTGTGTGTGTGTGTGTGTGTGTGTGTGTGTGTGTGTGTGTGTGTGTGTGTGTGTGTGTGTGTGTGTGTGTGTGTGTGTGTGTGTGTGTGTGTGTGTGTGTGTGTGTGTGTAAGACACAGATACAGCTGTTATATTAATAACTCCAACAGAGCCAAATCATGTTTATTTAAATACAGTCTGACAGTGAACGGACAGGACAACGCTTGGATGATAAAGTACACCAGCGCTGTCTGTTTCACCTCCAGACAAGTGTATGTGAGTGCCTGTATGTTTATAATGGACTACACTTGCACTGCCTTTAGCCTCCAGGCGTTTTGAAAAAAATAATAACACTGTTTAGTGTCTTCTCTCCTGCATTGCAACGGTCTGTAGTGAATGTCATGACTTAGCATATTGTCTCTTCCAGTGGAAGAGAGTTCCCCTCATCCTGACCTAGTCTCTGAGTCTTATTAGGGTGTGTCTGTGTAATGCTGCTGCAGCATGGATAAGCCTCAATGACTGCAGAAGAATTCATCACTAGCTACATATCAGGACCAAACCAGGCTTAGTTATGAAGATAGTTCCAGACTTACTAAACTATAAATATTCATAGCATTATTCAGTGATGAAGGCAGCGAGTCAGAGGAATATTAAGTCAAGTTGCAATGCACAGGCGAAAAGGCGGTGACTCTTCCAAACGCATAAAAAAGTAATCTGCAAGAAAATATAAGTCTGCCCCTGTATGCAATACGCTTCAGAAGAAAGTTTCAATGATTTGGTGATGTGTGTAATGTATGAGTGTGTGAGAAAAACAGCAGTAATTGGTGCAGTCATTCAGGTCACTATTAGTGCCTTTGCAGATAAATTAGAGACAGTGACTTTTCTCCTCCTCTCTCTGAGTCACACACTCCCTCTCTGCTCTTCTCCTCCTTCCCTGTCTGCTTGTCTATCTGTCTGCTTGTCTGTCTGTCTGCTTGTCTATCTGTCTGCTTGTCTGTCTGTCTGCTTGTCTGTCTGTCTGCTTGTCTATCTGTCTGCTTGTCTATCTGTCTGCTTGTCTGTCTGTCTGCTTGTCTATCTGTCTGCTTGTCTATCTGTCTGCTTGTCTATCTGTCTGCTTGTCTATCTGTCTGCTTGTCTATTTGTCTGCTTGTCTGTATGTCTGCTTGTCTATCTGTCTGCTTGTCTATCTTTCTGCTTGTCTGTCTATCTTCTTGTCTATCTGTCTGCTTGTCTCTCTGTCTGCTTGTCTGTCTGTCTGCTGTCTGTCTGTCTGTCTGTCAGTCTGCTGTCTGTCTGTCAATCTGCTGTCTGTCTGTCAATCTGCTGTCTGTCTGTCAGTCTGCTGTCTGTCTGTCAATCTGCTGTCTGTCTGTCAGTCTGCTGTCTGTCTGTCTGTCTGCTGTCTATCTGTCAAGCTGATGTCTGTCTGTCAATCTGCTGTCTGTCTGTCAATCTGCTGTCTATCTGTCTGTTTGCTGTCTATCTGTCAATCTGCTGTCTGTCTGTCAATCTGCTGTCTGTCTGTCAATCTGCTGTCTGTCTGTCAGTCTGCTGTCTGTCTGTCAGTCTGGTGTCTGTCTGTCAATCTGCTGTCTGTCTGTCAATCTGCTGTCTGTCTGTCAATCTGCTGTCTGTCTGTCAGTCTGCTGTCTGTCTGTCAATCTGCTGTCTGTCTGTCAGTCTGCTGTCTGTCTGTCTGTCTGCTGTCTATCTGTCTAGCTGATGTCTATTTGTCAATGCTGCTGTCTGTCTGTCTGCTCTGTCTATCTGTCTGCTTGTCTATCTGTCTGCTCTGTCTATCTGTCTGCTGTCGTCTGTCTGTCTGCTTGTCTATCTGTCTGCTTGTCTATCTGTCTGCTTGTCTGTCTATCTTCTTGTCTATCTGTCTGCTTGTCTATCTGTCTGCTTGTCTGTCTGTCTGCTTGTCTGTCTGTCTGTGTGTCTGTCTGTCTGTGTGTCTGTCTGCTTGTCTATCTGTCTGCTTGTCTATCTGTCTGCGTATCTCTGTCTGCTTGTCTATCTGTCGGCTTGTCTGTCTGTCTGCTTGTCTGTCTGTCTGCTTGTTTATCTGTCTGCTTGTTTATCTGTCTGCTTCTCTGTCTGTCTGCTTGTCTATCTGTCTGCTTGTCTGTCTGTCTGCTTGTCTATCTGTCTGCCTTCTTTGCCTCTTCTTTTAACACACTCCAATTTCCTGTTTTTTGATTATCTACCTCTTCATCCCTCTCTTTCCTTTCCTCCTCTCCCTCCCTTGGTCACATTGCCTGTTTGACTGTCTTCCGCCTCTCGCTCCCTTTAAACCTTCTCCTCCACCCCCCCTCCATATCCCCCCCTCCCTCCCTCCCTCTCTCTATCCCTCTCTCACACTCCTCCCTCTTTCAATGAAATTAAATTATTTCTCTCCCTCTCTCTTACACTCTTCCCTCCCTCTCTCACCCTCCCCTCTCCCCTCTCCCTCTCTCTCACACCTTCCCTTCCTCTCTCCCTCTCTCACACTCCTCCCTCCCCCTCCCTGTCTCTCACACCCTCCCTCCCTCCCCTCCCTCCCTCCCTGTCACACTCCACCTTCCCTCTCTCCGACACCCCTCCCTCCTCCCTCACTGTCAGACTCCTCCCACTCTACCCCTCTCTCTCACACCCCTCCCTCCCTTCCTCTCTCCCTTTTTCTCACACCCCTCCCTACTTCCCTGTCACACTCCTCCCTCCCTCTCTCCCCCTCTCTCATACTCCCTCCCCCCTGTCAGACTCCTCCCTCCCTCTCTCCCACACCCCTCCCTCCCTTCCCCTCTCCCTCTCTTTCACATCCCCCCCCCCCTTCGTGTATGTGTGTGTGATTCAGCAGACTGGTGCAGCAGTGTCACGACTTCTGCCGAAGTCGTTGCCTCTCCTTGTCCGGGCGGTGTTCGGCGGTCGACTTCACCGGTCTTCTAGTCATCATCGATCCATTTTTCATTTTCCATTGGTTTTGTCTTGTCTTCCCACACACCTGTTGTCAATCCCATTTCATTACCTGTTGTGTATTTAACCCTCTGTTTCCCTTCATGTGTTTGTCAGAGATTGTTCGTTGTCTAGTGTTGTGTTGTTTGTGTATAGGTGTGCGTTGGGTATTCGTACCCAGATTTTTGTATTATATTTTTCGTGAGTGTTATGGAGTTAATTACTGGGACTTCTATTAAAGTACTCCATGCTACACTCTATTTTTGACTCTCCTGCGCCTGACTTCCTCTGCCACCTATACACGCCGCTGTGACAGAATCTCTGACCTAAATATATGAAGTCAGCAGGAGAGGACACGACGGCCATGGAGGTAGAAAAGCGCATTATGGAACAAGCTAAGGAGATTGACTGTTTGAGCGCCATCATGGATCGTATTGTCCAGAATATGGATCGCTTTGAGAGACAGGGAGTTTCTCCAGCGCCTCCACTGCCACAACTGGGATTTACCGTTAACGCGTTTTCCCCACCTGAACCTAATAAAATCCGTTTACCCCTACCAACGGGTTACAACGGAGATACTGCTGGCTGCCAGGGTTTCCTCCTTAAACTGAACTTATATCTGGCCACGGTCTCCCCAGTACCATCCGACCGGGAGAAGAGTTCCGCCCTCGTCTCATGCCTCACCGGGAGAGCCCGGGAGTGGGCCAGCGCTGTGTGTAGAGAGGAGAATGCGGCGTTGGACCATTTTGAGGAGTTCACCCGTTATTTCAGGAGAGTATTCGACCATCCTCCCGAAGGAAAAACGGCGGGTGAGCTTCTCTATCATCTGAGGCAGGGGACGAGGAGTGCCCAGGAGTTTGCTTTGGAGTTTAGGACCTTGGCTGCCAGCGCTGGATGGAGCGACAGGGCCCTGATCGACCATTACCATTGTAGCCTACGCGAGGACGTCCGTCGGGAGCTGGCCTGTAGAGACACCACCCTTAACTTCGACCAGCTGGTGGACATGTCCATCAGGCTGGACAACATGCTGGCTACTCGTGGACGTCTAGATCGGGGTCTGGTTGTTCCATCCTCCCGCACCCTCTCTCCCGAACCAATGGAATTGGGAGGGACGGTGCGTCGGGAGACCGGAGGGGGTACCCGCTCGAGCACCATCTATGATCGCAGAGATCACACTGCTGATCGGTGTCGGGTTGGTTCCTCTGGGAATAGAGAAGGCAGGCAGGGCACTCTGGCATCACCCCAGGTGAGTAGGCACCATACTCATCCAGAGCCCTCTGTTGCACTTATGTTTGTCTCTGTCACCTTTCCGGATTTTTCCCTGCATTCCCAGTATAAGGCGCTAGTAGATTCAGGCGCGGCTGGGAATTTCATTAATAAAAATTTTGCTCATAGTTTAGGGATTCCTGTTGTTTCTGTTGATATGCCTTTCCCTATTCATGCCTTAGATAGTCGACCAATAGGGTCAGGGTTTATCAGGGAGGTCACCGCACCTTTGTCTATGATAACGCAGGGAGGTCACAAGGAGAAGATTAGTCTTTTCCTTATTGATTCCCCTGCGTATTCTGTGGTGTTAGGTCTACCCTGGTTAACTACTCATAACCCCACTGTTTCTTGGCCACAGAGGGCTCTCACGGGGTGGTCGCGAGAGTGCTCAGGTAGGTGTGTAGGGGTTTCCGTTGGTGCTACTACGGTGGAAAGTCCAGACCAGGTTTCCACCGTGCGCATTCCCCCAGAATATGCCGATTTGGCACTCGCCTTCTGTAAAAAGAAGGCGACTCAATTACCACCCCATCGACAGGGGGATTGTGCGATAGATCTCCTGGTAGACGCTGCATATCCCAGGAGTCATGTGTATCCTCTGTCGCAAGCGGAGACAGTGGCTATGAATAATTATATCTCTGAATCACTGCGTCAGGGGTTCATTCAGCCATCCATTTCACCCGCCTCTTCGAGTTTCTTTTTTGTGAAGAAGAAGGATGGCGGTTTACGCCCGTGCATTGATTATCGAGACCTTAATAAAATCACGGTAAAATATAGTTACCCGCTACCTTTGATTAACCTGTTGGGGATGGGGGCGCTGTTTAGACTATTTATGCTAATGTGGCTAATTTTTTAAACGGCTTCCCACAAAATCCTTGATCGTACAATATGCATATTATTATTATTATTGGATAGAAAACAGTCTATAGTTTCTATAGGAGTTGAAATTTTGTCTCTAAGTGGAACAGAGCCCATTCTACAGCAATTTCCCTGACATGGAGTCAGATTTGAGAAACGTTGGCCACTTTTCTGAAGTCATTTAAACGGGCACTGTCGTTGCTATGACTATACGGACACTTCTTACGTCTTCCCCTGGATGCCTTTACGTGATGACGATTCCAACGGGCTCGATTGCTCGTTCACAGGCCCTACAAATGAAAAAAACCTTTAGCTAGCAAGTCTTTTCTTGCTGCGTAACGCGCGTGGAAGACACCGACCCTCTCCTGTTCCAAGCATTAGTTTAGCCTGTTATATTTCTCCGGTCATCTTTTCACTCGTTATAGGAGTTACAAACATCACAAAGTAGTTAATTTAAAGCGTTTTATAGCAATTTATATCCGTTTAGTGCGATTTTGGGACATTTATTTTTGCAACGATGTGAAAAGTTGGGAACGCTTTTCAGTTCATCCCGAACGTAGTTGACATTTCCACATGGCAAGAGGACAGCTTTCCACCAAAAGACGATTTCTCCCAAGAAAGGATCCTTTGCCCAAGATACTGATGGAAGAACAGCTCAAGGTAGGACATTTTTATTATGATAAATCGTGTTTCTGTCGAAACATTTTAGTGGCTTAGGACGCCATGTTTTTTGACGTAGCTTCGCTTGGCGCAAACTGTATTGAAAAGTAAGGATAAATTAAAAAATGTAATAACGCAATTGTATTAAGAATTAAATTGTCTATCAATCCCTGTCCACCCTATATTTTTTAGTCACGTTTATGAGTATTTATGTATAAGAGTAGATCACTGTCTAAGTGGCGCAAGGACGTTTTCTTTACCAGCTTGTCTACATTTCACATTGTCTAACCATGATTTTGGTGGCTAAATATAAACATTTTCGATCAAACTGTATATGCATGTTGTAATGTGATGTTACAGGAGTGTCATCGGAAGAATTCTGAGAAGGTTAGTGAAAAAATTAATATCTTTTGGCGATGTTGACTTTTATCGCTCACTTTGGCTAGAATCAATGCTGGGCTGCTAATTGCTATGTGCTAAGCTAATATAACGATTTATTGTGTTTTCGCTGTAAGACACTTAGAAAATCTGAAATATTGTCTGTATTCACAGGATCTGTGTCTTTCGATTCGTGTATGCTGTGTATTTTTACGAAATGTTTGATGATTAGTAGTTAGGTAAACACGTTGCTCATTGTAATTATTCTAGTCCATTTGTGATGGTGGGTGCAATTGTAAACTATGCCATATACCTGAAATATGCACTTTTTTCTAACAAAACCTATCCCATACCATAAATATGTTATCAGACTGTCATCTAATGAGTTTTTTTGTTGGTTAGGGGCTATAAATATCTTAGTTTAGCCGAATTGGTGATGGCTACTGGTGTTGGTGGACAAATAAAAGATGGTGGATTATGCTAATGTGTTTTTAGGTAATAGATGTACATCTTTACATATTGTGTCTTCCCTGTAAAACATTTTAAAAATCGGAAATGTTGACTGGATTCATAAGATCTGTGTCTTTCATTAGCTGTATTGGACTTTAATGTGTGAAAGTTAAATATTTTAAAAAAATATTTTTTTTGAATTTCGCGGCACTGGTTTTTCAGTGGGGGGGGGGGGGGTGTGCCGCTAGCGCCACGCTGATCCTAGACAGGTTAATACAGTAATGGAGTCAATGCGCGGGGCCCGCTTCTTCACAAAATTGGATCTCAGGAGTGCGTACAATCTGGTGCGTATTAGGAAGGGTGATGAGTGGAAGACGGCATTTAGCACCACCTCAGGTCATTATGAGTACCTGGTCATGCCATATGGGTTGATGAATGCTCCATCAGTCTTCCAATCGTTTGTAGATGAGATCTTCAGGGACCTGAACGGGCAGGGTGTAGTGGTGTATATCGATGATATTTTGATATACTCTGCTACACGCGCTGAGCATGTGTCCTTGGTGCGCAGGGTGCTTGGTCGCCTGTTGGAGCATGATTTATATGTCAAGGCTGAGAAATGCTTGTTCTTCCAACAATCCATCTCCTTCCTAGGGCATCAGATTTCCACTTCAGGAGTGGAAATGGAGAGCGACCGCATTACAGCCGTGCGTAATTGGCCGACTCCAACCACGGTAAAGGAGGTGCAGCGTTTTTTAGGGTTTGCCAATTACTACCGGAGATTTATCCGGGGTTTTGGTCAGGTTGCAGCTCCCATTACCTCACTGCTAAAGGGGGGACCGGTGCGCTTGCAGTGGTCGGCCGAGGCGAATAGGGCTTTTGGTAAACTGAAGGCTCTGTTTACCTCGGCGCCTGTGTTGGCTCATCCGGATCCCTCTTTGCCATTCATAGTAGAGGTGGACGCATCCGAAGCTGGGATAGGAGCAGTGCTCTCTCAGCGTTCGGGTGTGCCACCGAAGCTTCGCCCCTGTGCTTTCTTTTCGAAGAAGCTCAGCCCGGCGGAGCGTAACTATGATGTGGGGGACCGAGAGCTGTTAGCTGTCGTAAAAGCCTTGAAGGTGTGGAGGCATTGGCTTGAGGGGGCTAATCACCCTTTTCTCATCTGGACTGACCACCGCAATCTGGAGTACATCCGGCAGGCGAAGAGACTAAATCCTCGCCAGGCAAGGTGGGCCATGTTTTTCACTCGTTTTGTGTTTACGCTTACTTACAGACCAGGCTCCCAGAACGTCAAGGCAGACGCATTGTCTCGGCTGTATGACACAGAGGAGCGACCCATGGATCCCACTCCCATACTCCCAGAGTCGTGTTTGGTGGCGCCAGTAGTGTGGGAGCTGGACGCGGACATTGAGCGGGCGTCACGTGCAGAGCCCTCTCCTCCTGAGTGTCCAGCTGGTCGTCTGTACGTTCCGTCTGCTGTCCGCGACCGATTGATCTATTGGGCTCACACATCACCCTCCTCTGGTCATCCTGGGATAGGTCGGACGATGCGCTGTCTTGATGGGAGGTACTGGTGGCCTACTTTAGCTAAGGACGTGAGGATTTATGTTTCCTCCTGTTCGGTGTGCGCTCAGTGCAAGGCTCCTAGACACCTGCCTAGAGGTAAGCTTTTACCTTTACCCGTTCCTCAACGGCCGTGGTCGCACCTGTCAGTGGATTTTGTGACTGATCTTCCACCTTCACAGGGTTACACCACGATCCTGGTCGTTGTGGATCGGTTTTCTAAGTCCTGTCGTCTTCTCCCTTTGCCCGGTCTCCCTACGGCCTTACAAACTGCGGAGGCTCTGTTTACACATGTTTTCCGGCATTATGGGGTGCCTGAGGATATAGTGTCTGATCGGGGTCCCCAGTTCACGTCAAGGGTCTGGAAGGCGTTCATGGAACGTCTGGGGATCTCGGTTAGTCTTACCTCAGGTTTTCACCCCGAGAGTAATGGGCAGGTGGAGAGAGTTAACCAGGATGTGGGCAGGTTTCTGCGGTCCTATTGCCAGGACCGGCCAGGGGAGTGGGCGAAGTTCGTGCCCTGGGCAGAGATAGCCCAGAACTCGCTACGTCACTCCTCTACTAACCTTACCCCTTTTCAATGTGTATTAGGGTATCAGCCAGTTCTGGCTCCTTGGCATCAGAGTCAGACCGAAGCTCCTGCGGTGGACAATTGGTTTCGGCACGCTGAGGAAACTTGGGAGGCAGCCCACGTCCACCTTCAGCGTGCCATAAGGCGCCAGAAAATTGGCGCAGACCGTCGCCGCAGTGAGGCCCCGGTGTTTGTACCAGGGGACAGGGTCTGGCTCTCGACCCGAAACCTGCCCCTCCGCCTGCTCTGCCGGAAGCTGTGTCCGCGGTTTGTGGGGCCGTTTAAAGTCCTGAGGAGAGTGAACGAGGTATGTTATAGATTACAACTGCCCATTAATTACCGTATTAACCCCTCGTTCCATGTGTCTCTCCTCAGGCCGGTGGTGGCTGGCCCGCTCCAGGAGGCTGAAGTGCGTGAAGTTCCTCCGCCTCCTCTAGACATCGAGGGGGCCCCGGCGTACGCTATTCGATCCATTTTGGATTCGAGACGTCGGGCGAGGGGCCTTCAGTACCTCGTGGACTGGGAGGGGTACGGGCCGGAGGAGAGATGCTGGGTTCCGGTGGAGGACGTTTTAGATCCTTCTATGTTAAAAGAATTCCACCGCCTCCATCCGGATCGCCCTGCACCTCGCCCTCCGGGTCGTCCCCGAGGCCGGTGTCGACGCGCTGCTGGAGCCGCGCGTCAGGGGGGGGGTAATGTCACGACTTCTGCCGAAGTCGTTGCCTCTCCTTGTCCGGGCGGTGTTCGGCGGTCGACTTCACCGGTCTTCTAGTCATCATCGATCCATTTTTCATTTTCCATTGGTTTTGTCTTGTCTTCCCACACACCTGTTGTCAATCCCATTTCATTACCTGTTGTGTATTTAACCCTCTGTTTCCCTTCATGTGTTTGTCAGAGATTGTTCGTTGTCTAGTGTTGTGTTGTTTGTGTATAGGTGTGCGTTGGGTATTCGTACCCAGATTTTTGTATTATATTTTTCGTGAGTGTTATGGAGTTAATTACTGGGACTTCTATTAAAGTACTCCATGCTACACTCTATTTTTGACTCTCCTGCGCCTGACTTCCTCTGCCACCTATACACGCCGCTGTGACAAGCAGGCTGCTGGTGAGGTTTACACCACTGACAGTGGGACGTTTTTGAAGTACTGCAGCCTTTTCACGTCCCTCTTCCCATGATCCTCTCTCTCCCCCTCTTTCTTTCTCTCTTTCTTCATTCCTCTCTCCCTTCATATTTCTCCTTTCTCTCCTCTCTGCCTGCTACGCTTTTTAAAGAGAAGCATGAATCACTGCAGTTTGTTCTGTCATGCTGCTATGGAAATGAGAGCTGCAGTGCTTTTCTCTGAAGCTGTTCACCTCATAATCTCTTCAGAGACCCATAAGCATATGCACAGCGCTGAACACACACAAATGCCAAAAAAGAGACACATTTGTATCCATAACAGACATGGCTGGGGAAAGGAGAGGTGTTTAGCCCCCAGCATGTTGTCTCTACTTTGTGCTGTAGTTCAGTTCAGTATCAGGCTGATGGGTGATGTTACTGTGTCTCTAGCTGCTTTTGCTTTAGATAATCATCTACACACCTGCCTCCCAGACAGACAGTTTGCCACATGCACAATGCTCAAATGTTACCATCTTTCAAACCTTTCTCTTTTATACTTCCCCCTTGTCCTTTAACTTTCTCTCACCGCCTCTATTTCCTTTTTCTCTTCCTCCCTCTCTTCTTTCCTCTCTTCCCCCTGTCTCTTCCTCCCGTCTCATCCTCATGTCTCTTCCTCCCTCTCTTCCTCCCACTCCTTTTCCTCTCTTCCTCCTGTCTCTTCCTCATGTCTCTTCCTCCCTCTCTTCCTCCCTCTCTTCCTCCCTCTCTTCCTCCCTCATGTCTCTTCCTTCCTCTCATCCTCATGTCTCTTCCTCCCTCTCTTCCTTCCTCACTTCCTCCCTCTCCCTCTCTTCCTCCATCTCATCCTCCTGTCTCTGGGCTCTGATAAGCCAGGATTCAAGAAACTTTAGAAAAGCTGCAGTGAACTAAGCTCCTCCAGTCACAGAAACCAATTACCTTCGAAAACCCAGACCTCTGCTCTGTGAGCCCAGCCCTGTGTCAGTACACACCACCATCCTCACTATATACCTTACTACTACTTAGCGTATACAGCTTCCTAAGCTGACTTTGCAGAGTTAGAGAGAGGGTACACCCTGATAATCATGAAACTAGTGACCCGACCCACCAGAACCAAGCCCTGGCCTGAGGAGGCTAGCACCTACCCCTAAGGAGAGACACAAAACCCAGCCATATCTGGACTGGAGGAGCTAGCTAGTCATATCTGGACTGGAGGAGCTAGCTAATCATATCTGGACTGGAGGAGCTAGCTAATCATATCTGGACTGGAGGAGCTAGCTAATCATATCTGGACTGGAGGAGTTAGCTAGTCATATCTGGACTGGAGGAGTTAGCTAGTCATATCTGGACTGGAGGAGTTAGCTAGTCATATCTGGACTGGAGGAGTTAGCTAGTCATATCTGGACTGGAGGAGTTAGCTAGTCATATCTGGACTGGAGGAGCTAGCTAGTCATATCTGGACAAGAGGAGCTAGCTAATCATATCTGGACTGGAGGAGCTAGCAAATCATATCTGGACTAGAGGAGCTAGCTAATCATATCTGGACTGGAGGAGCTAGCTAGTCATATCTGGACTGGAGAAGCTAGCTAGTCATATCTGGACTGGAGGAGCTAGCTAATCATATCTGGACTGGAGAAGCTAGCTAATCATATCTGGACTGGAGGAGTTAGCTAGTCATATCTGGACTGGAGGAGCTAGCTAGTCATATCTGGACTGGAGGAGTTAGCTAGTCATATCTGGACTGGAGGAGCTAGCTAATCATATCTGGACTGGAGGAGCTAGCTAATCATATCTGGACTGGAGGAGCTAGCTAGTCATATCTGGACTGGAGGAGCTGGCTAATCATATCTGGACTAGAGGAGCTAGCTAGTCATATCTGGACTAGAGGAGCTAGATAGTCATATCTGGACTGGAGGAGCTAGCTAGTCATATCTGAACTGGAGGAGCTAGCTAATCATATCTGGACTAGAGGAGCTAGCTAGTCATATCTGGACTAGAGGAGCTAGCTAGTCATATCTGGACTGGAGGAGCTAGCTAGTCATATCTGGACTGGAGGAGCTAGCTAATCATATCTGGACTGGAGGAGTTAACTTGTCATATCTGGACTGGAGGAGCTAGCTAGTCATATCTGGACTGGAGGAGTTAGCTAATCATATCTGGACTGGAGGAGCTAGCTAGTCATATCTGGACTGGAGGAGCTAGCTAATCATATCTGGACTAGAGGAGCTAGCTAATCATATCTGGACTGGAGGAGCTAGCTAATCATATATGGACTGGAGGGGCTAGCTAGTCATATCTGGACTGGAGGAGCTAGCTAGTCATATTTGGACTGGAGGAGCTAGCCAGTCATATCTGGACTGGAGGAGCTATCTAGTCATATCTGGGCTGGAGGAGCTAGCTAGTCATATCTGGACTGGAGAAGCTAGCTAGTCATATCTGGACTGGAGGAGTTAGCTAGTCATATCTGGGCTGGAGGAGCTAGCTAGTCATATCTGGACTGGAGAAGCTAGCTAGTCATATCTGGACTGGAGGAGTTAGCTAGTCATATCTGGACTGTAGGAGATAGCTAGTCATATCTGGACTGGAGGAGCTAGCTAATCATATCTGGACTGGAGGAGTTAGCTAGTCATATATGAACTGGAGGAGTTAGCTAATCATATCTGGACTGGAGGAGTTAGCTAGTCCTATCTGGACTGGAGGAGCTAGCTAATCATATCTGGACTAGAGGAGCTAGCTAATCATATCTGGACTGGAGGAGCTAGCTAATCATATATGGACTGGAGGGGCTAGCTAGTCATATCTGGACTGGAGGAGCTAGCTAGTCATATCTGGACTGGAGGAGCTAGCCAGTCATATCTGGACTGGAGGAGCTATCTAGTCATATCTGGGCTGGAGGAGCTAGCTAGTCATATCTGGACTGGAGAAGCTAGCTAGTCATATCTGGACTGGAGGAGTTAGCTAGTCATATCTGGGCTGGAGGAGCTAGCTAGTCATATCTGGACTGGAGAAGCTAGCTAGTCATATCTGGACTGGAGGAGTTAGCTAGTCATATCTGGACTGTAGGAGATAGCTAGTCATATCTGGACTGGAGGAGCTAGCTAATCATATCTGGACTGGAGGAGTTAGCTAGTCATATATGAACTGGAGGAGTTAGCTAATCATATCTGGACAGGAGGAGTTAGCTAGTCCTATCTGGACTGGAGGAGCTAGCTAGTCATATCTGGACTGGAGGAGCTAGCTAATCATATCTGGACTGGAGGAGCTAATTATTCATATCTTGACTGGAGGAGCTAATTAATCAAATCTGGACTGGAGGAGCTAGCTCATCATATCTGGACTGGAGGAGCTAGCTAATCATATCTGGACTGGAGGAGCTAATTAATCATATCTTGACTGGAGGAGCTAATTAATCATATCTGGACTGGAAGAGATAGCTAGTCATATCTGGGCTGGAAGAGCTAGCTAATCATATCTTGACTGGAGGAGCTAATTAATCATATCTGGACTGGAAGAGATAGCTAGTCATATCTGGGCTGGAAGAGCTAGCTAATCATATCTTGACTGGAGGAGCTAATTAATCGTATCTTGACTGGAGGAGTTAGCTCATCATATCTGGACTGGAGGAGCTAGCTAGTCATATCTGGATTGGAAGAGCTAGCTAATCATATCTGGACTGGAGGAACTAGCTAATCATATCTGGACTGGAGGACCTAGCTCGTCATATCGGGACTGCAGGAGTTAACTAATCATATCTGGACTGGAGGAGCTAGCTAGTGATATCTGGCCTGGAGGAGCTAGCTAATCATATCTGGACTGGAGGGGCTAGCTAGTCATATCTGGACTGGAGGAGCTAGCTAATCATATCTGGACTGGAGGAGCTAGCTAATCATATCTGAACTGGAGGGGCTAGCTAATCATATCTGGACTGGAGGAGCTAGCTAGTCATATCTGGACTGGAGGAGCTAGCTAATCATATCTGGACTGGAGGAGCTAGCTAATCATATCTGGACTGGAGGGGCTAGCTAATCATAGCTGGACTGGAGGAGCTAGCTAGTCATATCTGGACTGGAGGGGCTAGCTAATCATATCTGGACTGGAGGAGCTAGCTAATCATATCTGGACTGGAGGGGCTAGCTAATCATATCTGGACTGGAGGAGATAGCTAGTCATATCTGGACTGGAGGAGCTAGCTAGTCATATCTGGACTGGAAGAGCTAGCTAGTCATATCTGGACTGGAGGAGCTAGCTATTCATATCTGGACTGGAGGAGCTAGCTAGTCATATCTGGACTGGAGGAGCTAGCCAGTCATATCTGGACTAGAGGAGCTAGCTATTCATATCTGGACTGGAGGAGCTAGCTAGTCATATCTGGATTGGAGGAGCTAGCTAGTCATATCTGGACTGGAGGAGCTAGCTAGTCATATCTGGACTGGAGAAGCTAGCTAGTCATATCTGGACTGGAGGAGCTAGCTAATCATATCTGGACTGGGGGGGCTAGCTAGTCATATCTGGACTGGAGGAGCTAGCTAGTCATATTTGGACTGGAGGAGCTATCTAATCATATCTGGACTGGAGTAGCTAGCTAGTCATATCTGGACTGGAGCAGCTAGCTAGTCATATCTGGACTGGAGGAACTAGCAAGTCATATCTGGACTGGAGAAGCTAGCTAATCATATCTGGACTGGAGGAGCTAGCTAATCATATCTGGACTGGAGGAGCTAGCTAGTCATATTTGGACTGGAGGAACTAGCTAATCATATTTGGACTGGAGGAGCTAGCTAGTCATATTTGGACTGCAGGAGCTAGCTAATCATATTTGGACTGGAAGAGCTAATTAATCATATCTTGACTGGTTGAGCTAACTAATCATATCTGGATTGGAAGAGCTAGCTAGTCATATCTGGACTGGTGGAGCTAGCTAATCATATCTTGACTGGAGGAGCTAATTAATCGTATCTTGACTGGAGGAGTTAGCTCATCATATCTGGACTGGAGGAGCTAGATCGTCATATCTGGATTGGAAGAGCTAGCTAGTCATATCTGGACTGGAGGAGCTAGCTAGTCATATCTGGACTGGAGGAGCTAGCTAATCATATCTGGACTGGAGGAGCTAGCTAGTCATATCTGGACTGGATGAGCTAGCTAGTCATATCTGGACTGGAGGAGCTAGCTAATCATATCTGGACTGGAGGGGCTAGCTAGTCATATCTGGACTGGAGGAGCTAGCTAATCATATCTGGACTGGAGGAGCTAGCTAATCATATCTGGACTGGAGGAGCTAGCTAATCATTTCTGGACTGGAGGAGCTAGCTAGTCATATCTGGACTGGAGGAGCTAGCTAATCATATCTGAACTGGAGGAGCTACTTAATCATATCTGGACTGGAGGAGCTAGCTAGTCATATTTGGACTGGAGGAACTAGCTAATCATATTTGGACTGGAGGAGCTAGCTAATCATATCTGGACTGGAGGAGCTAGCTAATCATTTCTGGACTGGAGGAGCTAGCTAGTCATATCTGGACTGGAGGAGCTAGCTAATCATATCTGGACTGGAGGAGCTAGCTAGTCATATTTGGACTGGAGGAACTAGCTAATCATATTTGGACTGGAGGAGCTAGCTAGTCATATTTGGACTGCAGGAGCTAGCTAGTCATATCTGGACTGGAGGAGCTAGCTAATCATATCTGGACTGGAGGAGCTAGCTAGTCATATTTGGACTGGAGGAACTAGCTAATCATATTTGGACTGGAGGAGCTAGCTAGTCATATTTGGACTGCAGGAGCTAGCTAATCATATTTGGACTGGAGGAGCTAGCTAGTCATATTCACAGCTGACAGTAGTCTATGGACCAGAGCTGGGTACATCTGTCCTAGGCTGGCTAACTATGTCAAAGCACCATAGACTGAGAGCTACAGACAGGGACACAGAAAACAATGGAGAATTATCAGTGCTGGGTCTCTGTATAGACTGTTGTACTACTGGGAAGAGTGATATAGACTGCAGAATATAGGGATCGACAGGGGGGCTGTATAGAACAGAGTGGAAAGAGAGAGAGGAAGAGAAAGAGAGGATAGTAACTAGACAGAGTGCCAGTGTCAGCCAGAAGTAGAAAGGAAGTAGAGCTAAGTCACTGGCTTGTGTGTGTGTGTGTGTGTGTGTGTGTGTGTGTGTGTGTGTGTGCGTGCGTGCGTGCGTGCGTGCGTGTGTGTGTGTGTGTGTGTGTGTGTCATGTGTCATATAACATGTTTATGATGGCTGATTTTATAACGCTGACAGGGCAGTTAAATAGAGTCTGCTGGTGGCGGTGTGTGTGTGTGTGTGTGTGTGTGTGTGTGTGTGTGTGTGTGTGTGTGTGTGTGTGTGTGTGTGTGTGTGTGTGTGTGTGTGTGTGTGTGTGTGTGTGTGTGTGTGTGTGTGTGTGTGTGTGTGTGTGTGTAACTAACTTGATCTCATAGTTTTACTTGGACGTGGACATAATTGATGACCAGCCAGAGTGGTCATCAATCATTAAGGTAAGGGTTAACGACTTTCTAATGTTGAGTTCCAACGTGCAACCTTTGGAATCAACGGCAGATGCTTACGCCCATCTGCACACATACAGACAGACACAGACAGACAGACAGACAGACAGACAGACAGACAGACAGACAGACAGACAGACAGACAGACAGACAGACAGACAGACAGACAGACAGACACACACACACAGACACACACACACACACACACACACACACACACACACACACACACACACACACACACACACACACACACACACACACACACACACACACACACACACACACACACCGCCCCCAGCAGACTCTATTTAACTGCCCTGTCAGCGTTATAAAATCAGCCATCATAAACATGTTATATGACACATGACACGCACACACACACCGTGACACTTCTGAATTTCTGTATGTCACACATAATGACGTACAGCCTCTGAGACTAGTCCAACTGAGCAGTCTAGCCTAAAGAAGTGTTATGCTAATGTAAAAACATATTCTTCATATCAGCTGAGCAAGACAAGAGGGAATTAATGAATGTGAGAGGGTGTGAGAGAGAGCGAGGGATGGAGAAGGAGAGAGGGTCATTGTGAGAGAGGACAAGAGAAAGGGACAGCGGGAGATTGAGAGTGAGTGAGCGACAACAGGACACAACAGAGAGATTTAGAGGGACTGGTAGAGATATAGTGAAGAGAGAGAGAGAGAGAGAGAGAGAGAGAGAGAGAGCATAGGAGGAAGGGAGGGCAAGAGAGAGAGAGAGAGAGAGAGAGAGAGAGAGAGAGAGAGAGAGAGAGAGAGAGAGAGAGAGAGAGAGAGAGAGAGAGAGAGCAAGAGAGAGCAAGAGAGCAAGAGAGCAAGAGAGCAAGAGAGCAAGAGAGCGAGAAAGCAAGAGAGAGAGAGAGAGCAAGAGAGAGAGAGAGAGAGCAAGAGAGAGAGAGAGAGAGAGAGATCCCTCATAGACTACATTTAATAACACTGACAGCACTGCGCTGGGCTGGGAATTAGCATACAGTGCACACACACAGTTGAAGTCGGAAGTTTACATACACTTAGGTTGGAGTCATTAAAGCTCATTTTTCAACCACTCCAACCACTTTTGGCATGTCGGTTAGGACATCTACTTTGTGCATGACACAAGTAATTTTTCCAATAATTGTTTACAGACAGATTATTTCACTTATAATTCACTGTATCACAATTCCAGTGGGTCAGAAGTTTACATACAATATACTAAGTTGACTGTGCCTTTAAACAGCTTGGAAAATTTCAGAAAAGGACGTCATGGCTTTAGAAGCTTCTGTGTCTTCTGTGTCTCCTGACCCCTCCTGTCTCAGCCTCCAGTATTTATGCTGCAGTAGTTTATGTGTCGGGGGGCTAGGGTCAGTTGGTTATATCTGGAGTACTTCTCCTGTCTTATCCAGTGTCCTGTGTGAATTTAAGTATGCTCTCTCTAATTCTCTCCTTCTATTTTTCTTTCTCTCTCTCTCGGAGAACCTGAGCCCTAGGACCATACGTCAGGACTACCGGGCATGATGACTCCTTGCTGTCCCCAGTCCACCCGGCCTTGCTGCTGTTCCAGTTTCAACTGTTCTGCCTGCGGTTATGGAACCCCTACCTGTCCCAGACCTGCTGTTTTCAACTCTTAATGATCGGCTATGAAAAGCCAACTGACATTTATTCCTGATTATTATTTGACCATGCTTGTCATTTATGAACATTTTGAACATCTTGGCCATGTTCTGTTATAATCTCCACCCGGCACAGCCAGAAGAGGACTGGCCACCCCTCATAGCCTGGTTCCTCTCTAGGTTTCTTCCTAGGTTTTGGCCTTTCTAGGGAGTTTTTCCTAGCCACCGTGCTTCTACACCTGCATTGCTTACTGTTTGGGGTTTTAAGCTGGGTTTCTGTACAGCACTTCGAGATATTAGCTGATGTACGAAGGGCTATATAAAATAAACTTGATTTGATTTTGATTTTGATTAGCTAATTGACATCATTTGAGTCATTTGGAGGTGTACCGGTGGATGTATTTCAAGGCCGACTTTCAAACTCAATGCCTTTTTGCTTGACATCATGGGAAAATCTAAAGAAATCAGCCAAGACCTCAGAAAGAAAATTGTAGACCTCTACAAGTCTGGTTCATCCTTGGGAGCAATTTCCAAACGCCTGAAGGTACCACGTTCATCTGTACAAACAATAGTACGCAAGTATAAACACCATGGGACCACGCAGCCATCATACCGCTCAGGAAGGAAACGCGTTCTGTCTCCTAGAGATGAACGTAAAATGGTACGAAAAGTGCAAATCAGTCCCAGAACAAAAGCAAATGACCTTGTGAAGATGCTGGAGGAAACAGGTACAAAAGTATCTATATTCACAGTAAAAATGAGTCCTATATCAACATAACCTGAAAGGCCGCTGAGCAAGGAAGAAGCCACTACTTTAAAACCGCCATAAAAAAGCCAGACTACGGTTTGCAACTACACATGGGGACAAAGATTGTACTTTTTGGAGAAATATCCTCTGGTCTGATGAAACAAAAATAGAACTCTTTGGCCATAATGACCATCGTTATGTTTGGAGTAAAAAGGAGGATGCTTGCAAGCTTGCAAGAACACCATCCCAACCATGAAGAACGGGGGTGTCAGCATCTTGTTTTGGGGGTGCTTTGCTGCAGGAGTGCCTGGTGCACTTCACAAAATAGATGGGATCATGAGGTAGGAAAATGATGTGGATATATTGAAGCAACATCTCAAGACATCAGTCAGGAAGTTAAAGCTTGGTCGCAAATGGGTCTTCCAAATGGACAATGACCCCAAGCATACTTTCAAAGTTGTGGCAAAATGGCTTAAGGACAACAAAGTCAAGGTATTAGAGTGGCCATCACAAAGCCCTGACCTCAATCCCATAGAACATTTGTTGGCAGAACTGAAAAAGCGTGTGCGAGCAAGGAGGGCTACAAAACTCACCAGCTCTGTCAGGAGGAATGGGCCAAAATTCACCCAACTTATTGTGGGAAGATTGTGGAAGGCTCCCTGAAATGTTTGATCCAAGTAAAACAATTTAAAGGCAATGCTACCAAATACGAATTGAGTATATGTAAACTTCTGGCCCACTGGGAATGTGATGAAAGATATAAAAGCTGAAATAAATCATTCTCTACTATTATTCTGACATTTCACATTCTTAAAATGAAGTGGTTATCCTAACTGACTTCAGACAGGGGATTTTTACTCGGATTAAATGTCAGGAATTGTGAAAAAACTGAGTTTAAATGTATTTGGCTAAGGTGTATGTAAACTTCTGACTTGAATTGTATATACTGAGTATACCAAACAATTAAGAACACCTTCCTAATATTGACTTGCACTCCCTTTTGCCCTCAGGACAGCCTCAATTTGTCGGGCCATGGACTCTACAAGGTGTCGAAAGCGTTTCACAGGGATGCTGACCCATGTTTATTCCAGTGCTTCCAAATGTTGGCTGGATGCCCTTTGGGTTGTGGAACATTCTTGATGCACACAGGAAAGTGTTGAGCGTGAAAACATTGTTGCAGTTCTTGATACAAACCGGTGCGGTTGGCATCTACTACCATACCCCATTCGAAAGGACTTCCATCTTCTGTCTTCCCCATTCCCCCTCTGAATGGCACACATATACAATACATGTCACAAATGTCTCAAGGCTTCAAAAATCTTCTTTAACTTGTCTCCACCCCTTCATCTACACCGTCTGAAGTGGATTTAACAAGTGACATCAATAAGGGATCATAGCTTTCACCTGGATTCACCTGGTCAGTTTGTCATAGAAATAATGTTTTGTATACTCAGTGTACATCCACACACACTCATATATACATGTATGCACGCACGCATACACAGTTCTGTAAGGATGGGTTGAGGCAGGGATGTTCCGCTGACCTATTAGCCCACTCCTGTGTCCCTATCTGCTTCAGTACACATCAAATGTGACAACATGCGCACACACACACACGTGCACACGCAAACATGCGCGCACACACACAAACTTGATAAATAACCAATTTCAGCCTTTGAGAAAAAAATAGAGGGAGAAAACAGAGGAAAGAGAAATGATTCACTGCTCATCCTCCCTGAGAGCCTTTTTCTTCTACTGCTGTATCCGTTCCAGATATATCTTATTCTCTCTCTATTTCCCTCCCTCTCTCCATCCCTCTCTCTCTCCATCCCTCTCTCTCTCCATCTATATCTTTCTCCATCCCTCTCTCTCTCCATCCCTCTCTCTCCATCCCTCACTCTCTCCATCCCTCTCTCTCCTAATCTCTTAGTCATGTACCATCCTCTGTTCTCCCCATCTATTTCATTATCTTTTATTCACCTTCTCTCGAACTCATAAATTGTCCCTCGTCCTCCTCTCTTCAACTGTCCCTCGTCCTCCTCTCTTTAACTGTCTCTCGTCCTCCCCTCTTCAACTGTCTCTCGTCCTCCACTCTTTAACTATCCCTCGTCCTCACCTCTTTAACTGTCTCTCGTCATCCCCTCTTTAACTGTCTCTCGTCATCCCCTCTTTAACTGTCTCTCGTCCTCCCCTCTTCAACTGTCTCTCGTCCTCCCCTCTTTAACTGTCTCTCGTCCTCCCCTCTTCAACTGTCTCTCGTCCTCACCTCTTTAACTGTCCCTTGTCCTCCCCTCTTTAACTGTCCCTCGTCCTCCCCTCTTTAACTGTCCCTCGTCCTCCTCTCTTTAACTGTCCCTCGTCCTCCTCTCTTTAACTGTCCCTCGTCCTCCTCTCTTTAACTGTCCCTCGTCCTCACCTCTTTAACTGTCCCTCGTCCTCCTCTCTTTAACTGTCCCTCGTCCTCCTCTCTTTAACTGTCCCTCGTCCTCCCCTCTTCAACTGTCTCTCGTCCTTACCTCTTTAACTGTCCCTCGTCCTCCTCTCTTTAACTGTCCCTCGTCCTCCCCTCTTTAACTGTCCCTCGTCCTCCTCTCTTTAACTGTCCCTCGTCCTCCCCTCTTTAACTGTCCCTCGTCCTCCTCTCTTTAACTGTCCCTCGTCCTCACCTCTTTAACTGTCCCTCGTCCTCCTCTCTTTAACTGTCCCTCGTCCTCCTCTCTTTAACTGTCCCTCGTCCTCCCCTCTTTAACTGTCCCTCGTCCTCCTCTCTTTAACTGTCCCTCGTCCTCTCCTCTTCAACTGTCTCTCGTCCTCCCCTCTTTAACTGTCCCTTGTCCTCCTCTCTTTAACTGTCCCTCGTCCTCACCTCTTTAACTGTCCCTCGTCCTCCCCTCTTTAACTGTCCCTCGTCCTCCTCTCTTTAACTGTCCCTCGTCCTCACCTCTTTAACTGTCCCTCGTCCTCCCCTCTTTAACTGTCCCTCGTCCTCTCCTCTTCAACTGTCTGTCGTCCTCTCCTCTTCAACTGTCCCTTGTCCTACTCTCTTTAACTGTCCCTCGTCCTCCCCTCTTTAACTGTCCCTCGTCCTCCCCTCTTTAACTGACCCTCGTCCTCCCCTCTTTAACTGTCCCTCGTCCTCCCCTATTTAACTGTCTCTCGTCCTCCCCTCTTCAACTGTCCCTCGTCCTCACCTCTTTAACTGTCCCTCGTCCTCACCTCTTTAACTGTCTCTCGTCCTCACCTCTTTAACTGTCCCTCGTCATCCCCTCTTTTTTTTGCAATCTCCAATTTCTCTCCCTCTGTCTTGCTTCCTCTCATTCATTCTTTCTCTCCATCCCTCTCTTTCTCTATTCTTTCTCTCCAGCCATCCTTCTGTTTCATCCTACTGTTATGCTCTCTGTCTGTCTGTCTATCTGTCTGTGATTCCTGCTGAATTACCCAGACTCCCCCAGGAGCCTCCCGCTACCTGCCGCATTCACCGGTCAACTTCACACAGCTGCAGCACTCTCTCTGCAGCAAGCACACATACCCACCCACAGTACACACGCACGCACGCACGCACGCACGCACGCACGCACGCACGCACGCACGCACGCACGCACACACACACACACACACACACACACACACACACACACACACACACACACACACACACACACACACACACACACACACACACACACACACACACACACACACACACACACACACACACACACACACACACACACCTACAATGTAAACGCACAGGCAAGCACGACACACACTCTCTCCCACACACAACTACACACACGCTGGCTACACAGAATAAAACATCAGAGACATGTTGGCTCACTATTACTATACATGACACTATCATATCTAATGTTACACAGGTACATTACAGAACAAACTGCCATAGAGATAGTGACATCATGCTCTCTCATACACACACAAGACTGGCATGAGCTAATACACACCTATTTGGCACACCTCTCTCTCTCTCTCTTGCTCTCTCCCATCATCCCATCTCTCTCTCTCTCTCACACAGCCTCTCTCTCACACACTCTTTCTCTCACATCATCCCATCGCTGTCTCTCTCACACCCACAGCCTCTCTCTCACATCATCCCAACTCTCTCTCTCACACAGCCTCTCTCTCACACACTCTTTCTCTCCCATCATCCCATCTCTCTCTCTCACACAGCCTCTCTCTCACGTCATCCCATCTTTCTCTCTCACACACAGCCTCTTTCTCTCTCTCTTTCTCTCACCCCCCCCCCCCCCCCACAAACACACACACAACTGCATCGGCTACACACTGACATTAATGACAGTAGCAACTACTAGACAACTAGAGAGAGAGCGAGATATGGAAACATAAAAATGAGGACAGCTGTCCAGAGGTTACTTACAGCATTTGATGAAATGGTAGTGGGACATGTTCTCCTTTTATCAGTCAGTCAGATAGTCAGAGACAGTGAGACAGAGTCAGCCACAGGTTCCTTCCAGCTCTGGCTAAGCTAACAGCAGTGCTAGTAAACCAGCACAATGCATTATTCATTCAGCTGCTATCGTCTCCGCTGCTCTCTGCATTATTCACTATAGGATTCAGATTGCAGCAGAGCACACACAGTCAGCAGGCAGACACAGCATCATAGAGCTGCAGCGCTTGCAGCTCTCCCAGCCGTCGGCCAGATAACCGACACACAACCTCTCCCCAATCATGACCGGCGCACGTGCTCGTTGCACATCACTGACTGACAGCACAGTAGACCCGCCCCCACTGCAACACACCCCCCTGACGCAATGCTTCACACCTGACACACACACATTTCCACTACCGATTGATGTGTCAGACACACACACACACACCTCCCTCTGCTTTTCCTGAGCTGAAAGCAAAAGGGGCGGAATTAATTGGGGTGACTCTTCACTCTCGAGGGAGAGAGAGAGAGAGAGAGAGAGAGAGAGAGAGAGAGAGAGAGAGAGAGAGAGAGAGAGAGAGAGAGAGAGAGAGAGAGAGAGAGAGAGAGAGAGAGAGAGAGAGAGAGAGAGAGAGAGAGAGAGAGAGAATAGATAAGGAGAGGATGGAGAGAATAGAGAGAATAGATAAGGAGAGGATGGAGAGAATAGAGGGAATAGATAAGGAGAGGATGGAGAGAATAGAGAGAATAGATAAGGAGAGGATGGAGAGAATAGAGAGAATAGATAAGGAGAGGATGGAGAGAATAGATAAGGAGAGGATGGAGAGAATAGATAAGGAGAGGATGGAGAGAATAGATAAGGAGAGGATGGAGAGAATAGATAAGGAGAGGATGGAGAGAACGGAAAAGGAGGGAGAAAAGGATGGAGTGCATTCGATAGAGGTAGAGAAAGAGAGGAAGAGACAGATAGAGGTAGAGAAAGAGAGGAAGAGACAGATAGAGGTAGAGAAAGAGAGGAAGAGACAGATAGAGGTAGAGAAAGAGAGGAAGAGACAGATAGAGGTAGAGAAAGAGAGGAAGAGACAGATAGAGGTAGAGAAAGAGAGGAAGAGACAGATAGAGGTAGAGAAAGAGAGGAAGAGAGTTAGATAGGGAACAAAAGCAAAAGGAGGGGAAATAGAGAAACCGAAGTAGAAGGATGGCAAGACAGAGGGAGGAAGTAAAATGGAGAGGAAACGATAGAGGGAGGTGGAGAGAGAGTGCTGATGAGCTGCTGCAGTGCGGCTCTGCTCTGTTCTCAGGGCTGTGACGGGATAAATGTTCAGCAATGGTCCTTTAACTGGCCACAAATTAGCTCTAGATAAGCCTGGTCATCATTTAACGACCGGACACGTACCGTCAAACACACTTCATCATACATGTCACCCCCTCTCTCACACAGCACCATCACCCCACTGATTTACACGCATGACATGAAGGGTGAAGCGGCCACGTTTGTGTGTTTATGTGTGTGTTTGTTTGCGTGTGTGTGTTTGGATGGATGTATGTGTATGTCTATAGATTTACTGTGAATATACGTGCCTCATACTGCATGTGATTGTGTGAGGAGATTGATTTGCATGCATGAATAAGTTAGCTGCAGCATAGAACAGCAACTAGATCTCACAGTCTCATATCAGAATTAGACGTACAGCCATGTTTCTCAAACATCACATTTCAAAGTTGTTCCAAACGTCAAATTTCAGTGTTTAAGGTTAATTTTGGGCAATAACTCCAAAATCTTAAGGTTAGGCATGAAAAGCCAAATTATGCTTGATATGAAAATGTGGTCGAAGGCTTCATATGGAGGGTGTAACGCAATTGCGGAGCCTCTGGAGGCATGCAGAGGCCAAACGAAGCTCCGTACCGCATCGCTGTGAGCCTCTCAAATGTTGTAACAATGCGGAGGGCTGGGTATAGCTTGACATGATTGGTTGACACATTGACATGATTGGTTGATGATAGGTGGGTGCGGAAGGTCCTGTATAAACACAAACTCACAACTTCCTTCACAAGAGCTCTGTGCTGCTCCATGATGCACCCCCTTTAACTCTGAATGGTTAAGGTAAGGGGTTAAGGAAAGGGTTAAGGTAAGAGGTTAAGGTAAGGGTTAAGGGTTAAGGTAAGGGTTAAGGGAAAGGGTTAAGGTAAGGGTTAAGGAAAGGGTTAAGGGAAAGGGTTAAGGGAAGGGTTAAGGGGAAGAGTTAAGGTAAGGGTTAAGGGGAGGGTTTAGGTAAGGGATTAAGGTTTGGGATAGGCTTAAAACAAAAATGTAAACAACTACTACCCATCCGCCATCCCAGTCCACAATGTCCTTTCAAAACTGAAACCTACTTGAAGGTCAGTGCTCTCTGTTGCCCCTAGTGGCCGGTTTCCATATCATCTCTCCACATCCTCACATACTGTCGAATACTGACTTGTATCATGTGAAACCTGACTGATTACAGAGGTTTTGTGTGTGTGTGTGTGTGTGTGTGTGTGTGTGTGTGTGTGTGTGTGTGTGTGTGTGTGTGTGTGTGTGTGTGTGTGTGTGTGTGTGTGTGTGTGTGTGTGTGTGTGTGTGATTTTGACACACCCTTTGAATCTGTGCTACTGCTTCTGCTGGTGTCTGTGTGATACTGTGTTTGTGCATGCGTGTGTGCATGTGTGTGTGCATGCGTGTGTGCATGTGTCCGTGTGTGTGTCCTCCTGTGTGTGTCCTCCCGGGTGGCGCAGTGGTCTAGGGCACTGCATCGCAGTGCTAGCTGCGCCACCAGAGTCTCTGGGTTCGCGCCCAGGCTGGGCTGGGTTCGCGCCCAAGCTCTGTCGCAACCGGCCGCAACCGGGAGGTCCGTGGGGCGACGCACAATTGGCATAGCGTCGGGTTAGGGAGGGTTAGGCCGGTAGGGATATCCTTCTCTCAGTATGTAAAATGTAATATGTAAAATGTAATAAAATGTATGCACTCTACTGTAAGTCGCTCTGGATAAGAGCGTCTGCTAAATGACTAAAATGTAAATGTAAAAAATGTGTGTATATCGTGAGAGGGATTGTTTTGCTTCTACCATCCTGTCAACTTCTGCTATTCATACCTACATGAAACACACCTGACAGAGGGAGAGAGAAAGGGAGAAAGGAGAGGGAGTAAGAATGGCAGTGTAGTGACAGTTTGATAAATAGAGCAGGGGAGAGAGAGAGAGAGAGAGAGAGAGAGAGAGAGAGAGAGAGAAAGGGGGGAGGAAGAGAGACAGAGAGAGAGAGAGAGGGCAGAGAGAGAGAGAGAGTGAAAGAGAGAGAGGATTGCTGAGAGAGAGAAGGAGAGAGTATGAGGGAGAGCTGAGAGAGAGAGAGAGAGATAGCGAGAGAGAAGGAGAGAGAGAGAGGAGGGTTGCGAGAGAGAGAGTTAAAGAGAGAGGAGGGCTGAGAGCGAGAGAAAAAGAGAGAGAGGAGTGCTTAGAGAGAGAAGGAGATGGAGAGAGACATTTAGAGAGGAGTGCTGAGCGGGAGAGGAGGGCTGAGAAAGAGAGAGAGAGAGAGAGAGAGAGAGAGAGAGAGAGAGAGAGAGAGAGAGAGAGATATGGGGGAGTGATGGATAAGGAGGTAGAGGGATGAAAGGTGGAATATAGGAGAGTTGGAGACCATGTTTGACTGATCTACTTTCTGTCTGCCTGTCGAGTGGCAGGTGGCTGGCAGGTAGCCTAGCAGCTCTGAATGTTGGGCCAGAAACTGAAAGGTCGCTGGGTAGAACCACCGAGCAGACTAGGTGGAAAATCTGCCGATGTGCCCTTGAGCAAGGCACTTTACCCTCGTTTCTCCTGTAAGTGGCTCTGGATAAGAGCATCTTCTAAATGAAAAAAACCCAAACATATTGAGAAGGTAAGCCCACAGGGGTCAGCTGATCTTTTATTGAATTTATTTTGTAACCTTTATTTTACCAGGTAAATTGACTGAGAACTCATTTACATCAACGACCTGGGGAATAGTTACAGAGGAGAGGCGATGAATGAGCCAATTATAAACTTGGGATGGGGGGGGTAAGAAGGGTGGGGAGTGAGAAGGGTGGGGGGTGAGAAGGGTGGGGGTGAGATGGGGGGGGTGAGATGGGGGGGGGGGGTGAGATGGGGGGGTGAGATGGGTGGGGGGTGAGAAGGGTGGGGGTGTGAGAAGGGTGGGGAGGTGAGATGGGTGGGGGTATGAGATGTGTGGGGGTGTGAGAAGGGTGGGGTGAGAAGGGTGGGGGTGTGAGATGGGTGGGGTATGAGAAGGGTGGAGGGGTGAGATGGGTGGGGGTGTGAGAAGGGTGGGAGGTGAGAAGGGTTGAGGGGGGTGAGATGGGTGGGGGGGTGAGAAGGGTGGGGGGGTGAGAAGGGTGGGGGGGTGAGAAGGGTGGGAGTGTGAGAAGGGTGGGGGGTGAGAAGGGTGGGGGGGTGAGATGGGTGGGGGGGTGAGAAGGGTGGAGGGGTGAGATGGGGGGGGGGGTGAGAAGGGTGGGAGTGTGAGAAGGGTGGGGAGGTGAGATGTGTGGGGGTGTGAGATGTGTGGGGGTGTGAGGAGGGTGGGGTGAGAAGGGTGGGGGTGTGAGATGGGTGGGGTGTGAGAAGGGTGGAGGGGTGAGATGGGTGGGGTGTGAGAAGGGTGGGAGGTGAGAAGGGTTGGGGGGGGTGAGATGGGTGGGGGGGTGAGATGGGTGGGGGGGTGAGAAGGGTGGGGGGTGAGAAGGGTGGGAGTGTGAGAAGGGTGGGGGGTGAGAAGGGTGGGGGGGTGAGATGGGTGGGGGGGTAAGAAGGGTGGAGGGGTGAGATGGGGGGGGGTTGAGAAGGGTGGGAGTGTGGAGGGTGGGGTGGTGAGTGTGTGGGGGGTGAGATGTGTGGGGGTGTGGAGGAGGGTGGGGTGAGAAGGTGGGGATGTGAGAAGGGTGGGGAGTTGAGATGGGTGGGGGGTGAGATGGGGGGGGGTGAGATGGGGGGGGTGAGAAGGGTGGGGGTGAGATGGGGGGGTGAGATGGGTGGGGGTGTGAGATGGGTGGGGGGTGAGAAGGGTGGGGGTGTCAGAAGGGTGGGGAGGTGAGAAGGGTGGGGGTGTGAGATGGGTGGGGTGTGAGAAGGGTGGAGGGGTGAGAGGGGTGGGGGTGTGAGAAGCGTGGGAGGTGAGAAGGGTGGGGGTGTGAGAAGGGTGGGGTGTGAGAAGGGTGGGAGTGAGAATGGTGGGGGTGTGAGAAAGGTGGGGGTGTGAGAAGAGTGGGGTGTGAGAAGGGTGGGGTGTGAGAAGGGTGGGGGGTGAGATGGGTGGGGGTGAGAAGTGTGGGGGTGTGAGAAGGGTGGGGGGTGAGATGGGTGGCGGTGTGAGAAGGGTGGGGGTGTGAGAAGGGTAGGGGTGTGAGACGGGTGGGGGTGTGAGAAGGGTAGGGGTGTGAGACGGGTGGGGGGGTGAGATGGGTGGCGGTGTGTGAGAAGGGTGGGAGATGGGAGGAAAGATGGGAGGAAAGAGGGAGGAGAAAGAAGAGCACCTCTCATCTGCGGTCAAAGGAGCAGAAAAGTCATTAGAAACGGTTTCTACCTATAGTAGGTCTGTCTGTGAGGAATCTAAAGTGAGAGAGGGCCTCTGTCTCTGTGTGAGACTCCTTTCAGGCAGTGTCTTTTTGACTGTCCGTCCGTCTCCCTCTAGAACGACATTGACCCACTACCCTGTCAGTGAGAATGTGATCCTGTAGAGGACAGATTACTGGCTGTGTATAGATGTCTGTCAGGGGAACGGTCTGTACCTGTCACTCAACACACAGAGTGAGTCGTGGGACGGCAGGTAGCCTAGTGGTTAGAGCGTTGGACTAGGAACCGAAAGGTTGCAAGATCAAACCCGAGCTGACATGGTTAAATCTGTTGTTCTGCACCTGAAGAAGGCAGTTAACCCATTGTTCCTTGGACGTCATTGAAAATATGAATTTGTTCTTAACTGACTTGCCTAGTTGAAAAGATAGGGGCCATGTTACTCTTATATGTAGCATATACAGGGAACACCAACATAAAGGAAACACAAACATGAAGTTGGGCCACCACGAACCAGAACAGCTTCAGTGACTGGAACTCTATTGTAGGGATGTGATACCATTCTTCCATGAGAAAGTCCATCAGTTGATGGTGGTGGAAAAGGCTGTCCAGAATCTCCTATAAGCGGTCAATTGGGTTGAGATCTGGTGACTAAAACACACACACCCTTCAAACCCCCTATGCTCCTTTGAGACCCTTCTTTCAAAGTCACTGAGATCTCTTCATCTAGCCAAAAAAATAGGCAACTGGGCATTTTCATAAATGACCCTAAGCACGATTGGATGTTAATTTATTAACTCAAGAACCACACCTGTGTGGAAGCACCTGCTTTCAATCTACTTTGTATCCCTCATTTACTCAAGTGTTTCCTTTACTTTGGCAGTTACCTGTACATCCCCAGAGGAGGAGGTATACTACTACTACACTATCCACATGGATTTGCTCAACTTCTCAGTCCACCGTGTTCTCACCTCCTTTTGAAAAAGATCAAAGGTAATCGAGGAGAGGCAAAGAGGAGAAAAAACGTGGGAGGAAATGCACTTGCATGAAATCTCCTCTCCACTCGCGTGTCATCAGGCACATTAGGTTTCCAGGGTGGATAACTCCAGATAACCTCAGATAACTCCAGATAACTCCAGATAACCCCAGATAACCCCAGATAACTCTAGATAACTCTAGATAACTCCAGATAACTCTAGATAACTCCAGATAACTCCAGATAACTCTAGAAAAAACGAGATAACTCTAGATAACTTTAGATAACGCCAGTTAAACTCTAGATAACTCTAGATAACTCCAGATAACTCTAGAAAAACTAGATAACTCTAGATAACTCTAGATAACTCCAGATAACTCCAGATAACTCTAGATAACTCCAGATAACTCCAGATAACTCTAGAAAAAACGAGATAACTCTAGATAACTCTAGATAACTCCAGATAACTCTAGAAAAAACGAGATAACTCTAGATAACTCTAGATAACTCTAGATAACCCCAGATAACCCCAGATAACTCCAGATAACTCCAGATAACTCCAGATAACCCCAGATAACCCCAGATAACCCCAGATAACCCCAGATAACCCCAGATAACCCCAGATAACTCTAGATAACTCTAGATAACTCTGATAACTCTAGATAACTCTAGATAACTCTAGATAACTCTAGATAACTCTAGATAACTCCAGATAACTCCAGATAACTCCAGATAACTCTAGATAACTCTAGATAACTCTAGAAAAAACGAGATAACTCTAGATAACTCTAGATAACTCCAGATAACTCTAGATAACTCTAGATAACTCTAGATAACTCTAGATAACTCTAGATAACTCCAGATAACTCCAGATAACTCTAGAAAAAACGAGATAACTCTAGATAACTCTAGATAACTCCAGATAACTCTAGATAACTCTAGATAACTCTAGATAACTCCAGATAACTCCAGATAACTCCAGATAACTCTAGATAACTCTAGATAACTCTAGATAACTCTAGATAACTCTAGATAACTCTAGATAACTCTAGATAACTCCAGATAACTCTAGATAACTCTAGATAACTCCAGATAACTCTAGATAACTCTAGATAACTCCAGATAACTCTAGATAACTCTAGATAAATCCAGATAACTCTAGATAACTCCACATACCATAACCCACCCACCCAGCCAGGACACACACTAACCCACCCACCCAGCCAGCACACACACTAACCCACCCACCCAGCCAGCACACACACTAACCCACCCACCCAGCCAGCACACACACAAACCCACCCACCTAGCCAGCACACACACTAACCCAGCCACCCAGCCAGCACACACACTAACCCACCCACCCAGCCAGCACACACACTAACCCAGCCACCCAGCCAGCACACACACTAACCCACCCACCCAGCCAGCACACACACTAACCCAGCCACCCAGCCAGCACACACACTAACCCACCCACTCAGCCAGGACACACACTAACCCACCCACCCGCCCAGCCAGCACACACACTAACCCACCCACCCACCCACCCAGCCAGCACGCACAAACACTCTAACCCACCCACCCACCCAGCCAGCACACACACACACTAACCCACCCACCCAGCCAGCCAGCCAGCCAGCCAGCCAGCCAGCACACACACTAACCCACCCACCCATCCAGCCAGACAGCCAGCTAGCCAGCCAGCCAGCACACACACACACTAACCCACCCACCCAGCCAGCACAAACACTAACCCACCCACCCAGCCAGCACACACACTAACCCACCCACCCAGCCAGCACAAACACTAACCCACCCACCCACCCAGCCAGCACACCCTAACCCAACCATCAAGCCAGCACACACACACACTAACCCACCCCCCCCCCCCACCCAGCCAGCACACACACTAACCCACCCGCCCACCCAGCACACACACTAACCCACCCACCCAGCCAGCACACACACTAACCCACCCACCCAGCCAGCACACACATTAACCCACCCACCCAGCCAGGACACACACTAACCCACCCACCCACCCAGCCAGCACACACACTAACCCACCCACCCAGCCAGCACACACACTAACCCACCCACCCAGCCAGCACACACACTAACCCACCCACCCAGCCAGGACACACTAACCCACCCACCCAGCCAGCACACACACTAACCCACCCACCCAGCCAGCACACACACTAACCCACCCACCCAGCCAGCACACAAACTAACCCACCCAGCCAGCACACACAGTAATGCACACACAGCCAGCCAGCAAGCACACACTAACCCACCCCCCCCCCCCCCACCCAGCCAGCACACACACTAACCCAACCATCCAGCCAGCACACACACACACTAACCCACCCACCCAGCCAGCCAGCACACACACTAACCCACCCACCCACCCAGCACACACCTTAACCCACCCACCCAGAATCCAAGCTGGCGTAGCAGTGTAGACGTCTTTGTCCTGTCGTGTCCCTTGTATATATCTTTTTACATCTTTTTCTTCGCATATCTTTTAAAAATACTTTCTTAAACCTCAACTTCTAAATACTCTCCTGCAACCCGCCTCACCCAATGTGGCGTGGATCTGCTTTTTTCTAAAGTATTTCTATTTACTTCTGATCTGGAATCCATCTACTGAAGATAGCCAGCTAACTGCCTACCAGCTATCAGTTAGCAAACCATTGCTAGCGGTCATCAGCTAACCTTTAGCTCGGAAAGCTCTCGCTAGTTCGAACAACGTGACTAAAACCAGAGCATAACGGACCTATTTCTCTCCATATCCCCGGATTCCTACCGCAAACTCTGAACATTTTCATCTGGATCTTCGCAACTAGCTAACCACAATCCCGGGTGACCACTCCTGGCTAGCGTTTACATCCCGGAGCAAGCACCAATTAGCCTGAAGCTAGCCCGGCTAGGGCTCCTGTGCTACCACTGAAGCCCACTCCTGGGCTACAATATCCGGACCCCTTTACTGCCGGTACGGAGCACGGAACCCCGCCGATCCTCTACGACTGGAATACCGACATAATCTGCCCGAGGACTCCAACAGGCCCCTCAGGCGTGTCGCCCGCTGAAGGCCCATCCTACTAACCTACTAGGCCTGTTAGCTACCTAGAGCTACCTGGAACCCTGCTAATTCCACGACTGGTCTATCGACGTCACCGCACGAAGAGGCAAAAACAGACTTCCCCCCCCATCGCGACGTTCCCCAAAGGCTAACTTGCCTGCCCCGGTCTGCTAACTGCTAGCTTATCTTGCAGCTAGCGCAGCCAGGAAGCTAGCACCAGTTAGCAAACACAATTCTACAATTCACAACCTCTCTTTCGCCATCGCTATCCGGCTTGGATTCTCTGTCGACACGACCACGTCTGGTCTGCAGACGTGCCCTCAACCGGTGCCCTCAACCGGCCTCCGTCTGAGCAGACCACCCGCCGGGCTACTAACTTTAAACGCGTGCTAGCTTAGTGGAGGACTCACTGCTCCATCTACGGCTGCCCCCTGGACACTATGATCACTTGGCTACATAGCTGATGCCTGCTTGACTGTCCATGAATTCATGGTACTCCATTCTGTTTATTTGTGTTTTATCTGTCGGCTCTGTGCCTTAACTCAGGATCTGTGTGTAGTTAATCCGACCCTCTCTGCCTAGTCGTCGCTATTTTTACCTTCTGTTTGCTGTGTTAGCTGACTAGCTGCTGTTATCTCACCTGTTGTTTTAGCTAGCTCTCCCAATCATGACCTGCAATCACTTTATGCCTTATTGTATGTCTCTCTCAAATATCAATATGCCTTGCATACTGTTGTTCAGACTAGTTATCATTGTTTTGGTTTGCAATGGACCCAGTAGTTCCACTCTCCGTACCTCTGATACCTCCTTTGTCCCACCCCCCACACATGCGGTGACCTCACCCATTGAGACCAGCATGTCCAGAGATACAACCTTTCTTATCATCACCCAGTGCCTGGGCTTGCCTCCGCTGTACCCGTGCCCCACCATACCCTGGTCTGCACATTATGCCCAGAATCTATTCTACCACGCCCATAAATCTGCTCCTTTTATTCCTTGTCCCCAACGCTCTAGGCGACCAGTTTTGATAGCCTTTAGCCGCACCCTCATCCTACTACTCCTCTGTTCCTCGGGTGATGTGGAGGTAAACCCAGGCCCTGCATGTCCCCAGTCACCCTCATTTGTTGACTTCTGTGATCGAAAAAGCCTTGGCCTCATGCATGTCAACATCAGAAGCCTCCTCCCTAAGTTTGCCTTACTCACCGCTTTAGCACACTCTGCCAACCCTGATGTCCTTGCCGTGTCTGAATCCTGGCTTAGGAAGGCCACCAAAAACTCTGAGATTGCCATACCCAACTATAACACTTTCCGTCAAGATAGAACTGCCAAAGGGGGAGGAGTTGCAATCTACTGCAGAGACAGCCTGCAAAGTTCTGTCATACTTTCCAAGTCTATGCCCAAACAGTTCGAACTTCTAATTTTAAAAATTAATCTCTCCAGAAATAAGTCTCTCACTGTTGCCGCATGCTACCGACCCCCCTCAGCTCCCAGCTGTGCCCTGGACACCATCTGTGAATTGATCGCTCCCCATCTAGCTTCAGAGTTTGTTCTGTTAGGTGACCTAAACTGGGATATGCTTAACACCCCGGCAGTCCTACAATCTAAGCTTGATGCCCTCAATCTCACACAAATCATCAAGGAACCCACCAGGTACAACCCTAAATCCGTAAACAAGGGCACCCTAATAGACATTATCCTGACCAACTTGCCCTCCAAATACACCTCTGCTGTCTTCAATCAAGATCTCAGCGATCACTGCCTCATTGCCTGTATCCGCCACGGGTCCACGGTCAAACGACCACCCCTCATCACTGTCAAACGCTCCCTAAAACACTTCTGCGAGCAGGCCTTTCTAATCGACCTGGCCCGGGTACCCTGGAAGGATATTGACCTCATCCCGTCAGTTGAGGATGCCTGGTCATTCTTTAAAAGTTACTTCCTCACCATATTAGACAAGCATGCTCCGTTCAAAAAATGCAGAACCAAGAACAGATATAGCCCTTGGTTCACTCCAGACCTGACTGCCCTCGACCAGCACAAAAACATCCTGTGGCGAACTGCAATAGCATCGAAGAGCCCCCGCGATATGCAACTGTTCAGGGAAGTCAGGAACCAATACACGCAGTCAGTCAGGAAAGCAAAGGCCAGCTTTTTCAAGCAGAAATTTGCATCCTGTAGCTCTAACTCCAAAAAGTTCTGGGATACTGTAAAGTCCATGGAAAACAAGAGCACCTCCTCCCAGCTGCCCACTGCACTGAGGCTAGATAACACGGTCACCACTGATAAGTCCGTGATAATCGAAAACTTCAACAAACATTTCTCAATGGCTGGCCATGCCTTCCACCTGGCGACTCCAACCTTGGCCAACAGCCCCGCCCCCCCCGCTGCTACTCGCCCAAGCCTCCCCAGCTTCTCCTTTACCCATATCCAGATAGCAGATGTCCTGAAAGAGCTGGAAAACCTGGACCCATACAAATCAGCTGGGCTTGACAATCTGGACCCCCTATTTCTGAAACTGTCCCCCGCCATTGTCGCACCCCCTATTACCAGCCTGTTCAACCTCTCCTTCGTATCATCTGAGATCCCCAAGGATTGGAAAGCTGCCGCTGTCATCCCCCTCTTCAAAGGGGGAGACACCCTGGACCCAAACTGTTACAGACCTATATCCATCCTGCCCTGCCTAGCTAAGGTCTTCGAAAGCCAAGTCAACAAACAGATCACTAACCATCTCGAATCCCACCGTACCTTCTCCGCTGTGCAATCCGGTTTCCGAGCCGGTCACGGGTGCACCTCAGCCACGCTCAAGGTACTAAACGATATCATAACTGCCATCGATAAAAGACATTACTGTGCAGCCGTCTTCATCGACCTGGCCAAGGCTTTCGACTCTGTCAATCACCATATTCTTATCGGCAGACTCAATAGCCTCGGTTTTTCTAATGACTGCCTTGCCTGGTTCACCAACTACTTTGCAGACAGAGTTCAGTGTGTCAAATCGGAGGGCATCTTGTCCGGTCCTCTGGCAGTCTCTATGGGGGTACCACAGGGTTCAATTCTCGGGCCGACTCTTTTCTCTGTATACATCAATGATGTTGCTCTTGCTGCGGGCGATTCCCTGATCCACCTCTACGCAGACGACACCATTCTGTATACTTCCGGCCCTTCCCTGGACACTGTGCTATCTAACCTCCAAACGAGCTTCAATGCCATACAACACTCCTTCCGTGGCCTCCAACTGCTCTTAAACGCTAGTAAAACCAAATGCATGCTTTTCAACCGTTCGCTGCCTGCACCCGCACGCCCGACTAGCATCACCACCCTGGACGGTTCCGACCTAGAATATGTGGACATCTATAAGTACCTAGGTGTCTGGCTAGACTGCAAACTCTCCTTCCAGACTCATATCAAACATCTCCAATCCAAAATCAAATCTAGAGTCGGCTTTCTATTCCGGAACAAAGCCTCCTTCACTCACGCCGCCAAACTTACCCTAGTAAAACTGACTATCCTACCGATCCTCGACTTCGGCGATGTCATCTACAAAATAGCTTCCAATACTCTACTCAGCAAACTGGATGCAGTTTATCACAGTGCCATCCATTTTGTTACTAAAGCACCTTATACGACCCACCACTGCGACCTGTATGCCCTAGTCGGCTGGCCCTCGCTACATGTTCGTCGTCAGACCCACTGGCCCCAGGTCATCTACAAGGCTATGCTAGGTAAAGTGCCGCCTTATCTCAGTTCACTGGTCACGATGGCTACACCCACCCGTAGCACGCGCTCCAGCAGGTGTATCTCACTGATCATCCCTAAAGCCAAAACCTCATTTGGACGCCTTTCCTTCCAGTTCTCTGCTGCCTGCGACTGGAACGAATTGCAAAAATCTCTGAAGTTGGAGACTTTTATCTCCCTCAACAACTTTAAAAATCTGCTATCCGAGCAGCTAACCGATCGCTGCAGCTGTACATAGTCCATCTGTAAACTACCCACCCAATTTACCTACCTCACCCCCATACTGCTTTTATTTATTTACTTTTCTGCTCTTTTGCACACCAGTATCTCTTCTTGCACATGATCATCTGATGATTTACCACTCCAGTGTTAATCTGCTAAATTGTAATTGTTCGATTTATTGCCTACCTCATGCCTTTTGCACACATTGTATATAGATTCTCTTTTTTCTACCATGTTATTGACTTGTTTATTGTTTACTCCATGTGTAACTCTGTGTTGTTGTCTGTTCACACTGCTATGCTTTATCTTGGCCAGGTCGCAGTTGCAAATGAGAACTTGTTCTCAACTAGCCTACCTGGTTAAATAAAGGTGAAATAAAAAATAAATAATAAAACACACACTAACCAGCCCACCCATCCAGCCAGCACACACACTAACCCACCCAGCCAGCCAGCCAGCCAGCACACTAACCCACCCACCCAGCCAGCACACACACTAACCAGCCCACCCATCCAGCCAGCACACACAATAACCCACCCAGCCAGCCAGCCAGCCAGCACACTAACCCACCCACCCACCCAGCCAGCACACACACTAACCCACCCACCCAGCCAGGACACACACTAACCCCCCCACGAAGCACGCACACACACTAACCCACCCACCCAGCCAGGACACACACTAACCCACCCACCCATCCAGTCAGCCAGCACACACACTAACCCACCCAGCCAGCCAGCCAGCCAGCACACTAACCCACCCACCCAGCCAGCACACACACTAACCCACCCACCCAGCCAGGACACACACTAACCCCCCCACGAAGCACGCACATACACTAACCCACCCACCCAGCCAGGACACACACTAACCCCCCCACGAAGCACGCACACACACTAACCCACCCACCCAGCCAGGACACACACTAACCCACCCACCCATCCAGTCAGCCAGCACACACACTAACCCAGCCACCCAGCCAGCACACACACTAACCCACCCAGCCAGCCAGCCAGCCAGCACACTAACCCACCCACCCAGCCAGCACACACACTAACCCACCCACCCAACCAGGACACACACTAACCCCCCCACGAAGCACGCACACACACTAACCCACCCACCCAGCCAGGACACACACTAACCCCCCCACGAAGCACGCACACACACTAACCCACCCACCCAGCCAGGACACACACTAACCCACCCACCCATCCAGTCAGCCAGCACACACACTAACCCACCCACCCAGCCAGCACACACACTAACCCACCCATCCATCCAGCCAGACAGCCAGCTAGCCAGCCAGCCAGCACACACACTAACCCACCCACCCAGCCAGCACAAACACTGCAAGGAGATTTCATGCAAGTGCATTTCCTCCCACGTTTTTTCTCCTTTTTGCCTCTCCTCGATTACCTTTGATCTTTTTCAAAAGGAGGTGAGAACACGGTGGACTGAGAAGTTGAGCAAATCCATGTGGATAGTGTAGTAGTAGTATACCTCCTCCTCTGGGGATGTACAGGTAACTGCCAAAGTAAAGGAAACACTTGAGTAAATGAGGGATACAAAGTAGATTGAAAGCAGGTGCTTCCACACAGGTGTGGTTCTTGAGTTAATAAATTAACATCCAATCGTGCTTAGGGTCATTTATGAAAATGCCCAGTTGCCTATTTTTTTGGCTAGATGAAGAGATCTCAGTGACTTTGAAATAAGGGTCTCAAAGGAGCATAGGGGGTTTGAAGGGTGTGTGTGTTTTAGTCACCAGATCTCAACCCAATTGACCGCTTATAGGAGATTCTGGACAGCCTTTTCCACCACCATCAACTGATGGACTTTCTCATGGAAGAATGGTATCACATCCCTACAATAGAGTTCCAGTCACTGAAGCTGTTCTGGTTCGTGGTGGCCCAACTTCATGTTTGTGTTTCCTTTATGTTGGTGTTCCCTGTATATGCTACATATAAGAGTAACATGGCCCCTATCTTTTCAACTAGGCAAGTCAGTTAAGAACAAATTCATATTTTCAATGACGTCCAAGGAACAATGGGTTAACTGCCTTCTTCAGGTGCAGAACAACAGATTTAACCATGTCAGCTCGGGTTTGATCTTGCAACCTTTCGGTTCCTAGTCCAACGCTCTAACCACTAGGCTACCTGCCGTCCCACGACTCACTCTGTGTGTTGAGTGACAGGTACAGACCGTTCCCCTGACAGACATCTATACACAGCCAGTAATCTGTCCTCTACAGGATCACATTCTCACTGACAGGGTAGTGGGTCAATGTCGTTCTAGAGGGAGACGGACGGACGGTCAAAAAGACACTGCCTGAAAGGAGTCTCACACAGAGACAGAGGCCCTCTCTCACTTTAGATTCCTCACAGACAGACCTACTATAGGTAGAAACCGTTTCTAATGACTTTTCTGCTCCTTTGACCGCAGATGAGAGGTGCTCTTCTTTCTCCTCCCTCTTTCCTCCCATCTTACCCCCCCCCCACCCTTCTCACACACCGCCACCCATCTCACCCCCCCACCCGTCTCACACCCCTACCCTTCTCACACCCCCACCCGTCTCACACCCCTACCCTTCTCACACCCCCACCCTTCTCACACCGCCACCCATCTCACCCCCCACCCTTCTCACACCCCCACACTTCTCACCCCCACCCTTCTCACCCCCCACCCTTCTCACACCCCACTCTTCTCACACCCCCACCTTTCTCACACCCCCACCATTCTCACTCCCACCCTTCTCACACCCCACCCTTCTCACACCTCCACCCTTCTCACCTCCCACCCTTCTCACACCCCCACCCATCTCACCCCTCCACCCTTCTCACACCCCACCCATCTCACACCCCCACCCTTCTCACCCCACCCTTCTCACACCCCCACACATCTCATACCCCCACCCATCTCACCTCCCCACCCTTCTCACACCCCCACCCTTCTCACCCCCCACCCATCTCACCCCCCCCATCTCACCCCCCCATCTCACCTCCCCACCCTTCTCACACCCCCACCTTTCTCACCCCACCCTCCTCACACCCCCACACATCTCACACCCCCACACATCTCACCTCCCCACCCTTCTCACACTCCCACCCTTCTCACCCCCCCCATCTCACCCCTCCACCCTTCTCACACCCCCACCCATCTCACCCCCCCACCCTTCTCACCCCCCCCACCCATCTCACCCCCCCACACTTCTCACACTCCCACCCTTCTCACACCCCCACCCTTCTCACCCCCACCCTTCTCACCCCCCCACCCATCTCACCCCCCACCCTTCTCACCTCCCACCCTTCTCACACCCCCACCCATCTCACCCCTCCACCCTTCTCACACCCCACCCATCTCACACCCCCACCCTTCTCACCCCACCCTTCTCATACCCCCACACATCTCACACCCCCACCCATCTCACCCCCCCCACCCTTCTCACCCCCCCCACCCATCTCACCCCCCCACCCTTCTCACACTCCCACCCTTCTCACACCCCCACCCTTCTCACCCCCACCCTTCTCACCCCCCCACCCATCTCACCCCCCCACCCTTCTCACCTCCCACCCTTCTCACACCCCCACCCATCTCACCCCTCCACCCTTCTCACCCCCCCACCCATCTCACCCCCCACCCTTCTCACCTCCCACCCTTCTCACACCCCCACACATCTCACCCCTCCACCCTTCTCACACCCCACCCATCTCACACCCCCACCCTTCTCACCCCACCCTTCTCATACCCCCACACATCTCACACCCCCACCCATCTCACCCCCCCACCCTTCTCACCCCCCCACCCATCTCACCCCCCCACCCTTCTCACACTCCCACCCTTCTCACACCCCCACCCTTCTCACCCCCACCCTTCTCACCCCCCCACCCATCTCACCCCCCACCCTTCTCACCTCCCACCCTTCTCACACCCCCACCCATCTCACCCCTCCACCCTTCTCACACCCCACCCATCTCACACCCCCACCCTTCTCACCCCACCCTTCTCATACCCCCACACATCTCATACCCCCACCCATCTCACCTCCCCACCCTTCTCACACCCCCACCCTTCTCACCCCCCACCCATCTCACACCCCCACCCTTCTCACCCCCCACCCATCTCACCCCCCCCCATCTCACACCCCCCCCCATCTCACCCCCACCCTTCTCACCCCCCACCCATCTCACCCCCCCCATCTCACCCCCCCCCATCTCACCCCCCCCCTTCTCACCCCCCACCCATCTCACCCCCCCCCATCTCACCCCCACCCTTCTCACCCCCCACCCTTCTCACTCCCCACCCTTCTTACCCCCCCCCATCCCAAGTTTACAATTGGCTCATTCATTGCCTCTCCTCTGTAACTATTCCCCAGGTCGTTGATGTAAATGATTTCTCAGTCAATTTACCTGGTAAAATAAAGGTTACAAAATAAATTCAATAAAAGATCAGCTGACCCCTGTGGGCTTACCTTCTCAATATGTTTGTTTTTTTTTCATTTAGAAGATGCTCTTATCCAGAGCCACTTACAGGAGAAACGAGGGTAAAGTGCCTTGCTCAAGGGCACATCGGCAGATTTTCCACCTAGTCTGCTCGGTGGTTCTACCCAGCGACCTTTCAGTTTCTGGCCCAACATTCAGAGCTGCTAGGCTACCTGCCAGCCACCTGCCACTCGACAGGCAGACAGAAAGTAGATCAGACAAACATGGTCTCCAACTCTCCTATATTCCACCTTTCATCCCTCTACCTCCTCATCCATCACTCCCCCATCTCTCTCTCTCTCTCTCTCTCTCTCTCTCTCTCTCTCTCTCTCTCTCTCTCTCTCTCTCTCTCTCAGCAGTCCTCCTCTCTCGCTCAGCACTCCTCTCTAAATGTCTCTCTCCATCTCCTTCTCTCTCTAAGCACTCCTCTCTCTCTTTTTCTCTCGCTCTCAGCCCTCCTCTCTCTTTAACTCTCTCTCTCACAGCCCTCCTCTCTCTCTCTCCTTCTCTCTCTCTCTCTCTCTCTCTCTCCTTCTCTCTCTCAGCTCTCTCCTTCTCTCTCTCAGCAATCCTCTCTCTCTTTCACTCTCTCTCTCTTTCACTCTCTCTCTCTCTCTCTCTCTCTCTCTCTCCCCTGCTCTATTTATCTAACTGTCACTACACTGCCATTCTTACTCCCTCTCCTTTCTCCCTTTCTCTCTCCCTCTGTCAGGTGTGTTTCATGTAGGTATGAATAGCAGAAGTTGACAGGATGGTAGAAGCAAAACAATCCCTCTCACGATATACACACATTTTTTACATTTACATTTTAGTCATTTAGCAGACGCTCTTATCCAGAGCGACTTACAGTAGAGTGCATACATTTTATTACATTTTACATATTACATTTTACATACTGAGAGAAGGATATCCCTACCGGCCTAACCCTCCCTAACCCGGACGACGCTATGCCAATTGTGCGTCGCCCCACGGACCTCCCGGTTGCGGCCGGCTGCGACAGAGCTTGGGCGCGAACCCAGCCCAGCCTGGGCGCGAACCCAGAGACTCTGGTGGCGCAGCTAGCACTGCGATGCAGTGCCCTAGACCACTGCGCCACCCGGGAGGACACACACAGGAGGACACACACACGGACACATGCACACACGCATGCACACACACATGCACACACGCATGCACAAACACAGTATCACACAGACACCAGCAGAAGCAGTAGCACAGATTCAAAGGGTGTGTCAAAATCACACACACACACACACACACACACACACACACACACACACACACACACACACACACACACACACACACACACACACACACACACACACACACACACACACACACACACACACACACACACACACTAACCCACCCACCGACCCATCCAGCACACACACTAACTCACCCAGCCAGCCAGCCAGCAGACACACTAACCCACCCACCCACCCAGCCAGCACACACACTAACCCACCCACCCACCCAGCCAGCACACACACTAACCCACCCACCCAGCCAGCCAGCACACACACTAACCTACCCACCCAGCCAGCACACACTAACCCACCCACCCAGACAGCCAGCACACACACTAACCCACCCACCCAGCCAGCACACACACTAACCTACCCACCCAGCCAGCCAGCACACACACTAACCCACCCACCCAGCCAGCACAAACACTAAACCACCCACCCAGCCAGCACACACACTAACCCACCCAGCCAGCACAAACACTAACCCACCCACCCAGCCAGCACACACACTAACCCACCCAGCCAGCACACACACTAACCCACCCACCCAGCCAGCACAAACACTAACCCACCCACCCAGCCAGCACACACACTAACCTACCCACCCACCCAGCCAGCACACACACTAACCCACCCACCCAGACAGCCAGCACACACACTAACCCACCCACCCAGCCAGCACAAACACTAAACCACCCACCCAGCCAGCACACACACTAACCCACCCAGCCAGCACAAACACTAACCCACCCACCCAGCCAGCACACCCTAACCCACCCACCCAGCCAGCACACACTAACCCACCCACCCAGCCAGCCAGCACACACACTAACCCAACCATCCAGCAAGCCAGCACACACACTAACCCACCCACCCACCCACCCAGCACACACACTAACCCACCCACCCAGCCAGCCAGCACACACACTAACCCACCCACCCACCCAGCACACACACACACACTAACCCACCCATCCAGCCAGCCAGCACACACACTAACCCACCCACCCAGCCAGCACACACACTAACCCACCCACCCACCCAGCACACACACACACTAACCCACCCATCCACCCACCCAGCACACACACTAACCCACCCACCCAGCCAGCCAGCACACACACTAACCCACCCACCCAGCCAGCACACACACTAACCCACCCACCCAGCCAGCACACACACTAACCCACCCACCCAGCCAGCACACACATTAACCCACCCACCCAGCCAGGACACACACTAACCCAACCACCCAGCCAGCACACACACTAACCCACCCAACCAGCCAGCACACACACTAACCCACCCACCCACCCAACCAGCACACACACTAACCCAGCCACCCAGCCAGCACACACACTAACCCACCCAGCCAGCACACACACTAATGCACACACAGCCAGCCAGCCAGCACGCACGCACACACAATAACCCACCCCCCCACCCAGCCAGCACACACTAACCCATCCCCCCCCCACCCAGCCAGCACACACACTAACCCACCCACCCAGCCAGCACACACACTAACCCACCCACCCAGCCAGCACACACACTAACCCACCCATCCAGCCAGCACACACACAAACCCACCCATCCAGCCAGCACACACACTAACCCACCCATCCAGCCAGCACACACACTAACCCACCCAGCCAGCCAGCACACACACTAACCCACCCAGCCAGCACGCACACACACTAACCCACCCACCCAGCCAGCACACACACTAACCCACCCAGCCAGCCAGCACACACACTAACCCACCCATCCAGCCAGCACACACACTAACCCACCCATCCAGCCAGCACACACACTAACCCACCCACCCAGCCAGCACGCACACACACTAACCCACCCACCCAGCCAGCACGCACACACACTAAACCACCCACCCAGCCAGCACACACACTAACCCACCCAGCCAGCACAAACACTAACCCACCCACCCAGCCAGCACACACTAACCCACCCACCCAGCCAGCCAGCACACACACTAACCCACCCACCCAGCCAGCACGCACACACACTAACCCACCCACCCACCCACCCAGCCAGCACACACACACACTAACCCACCCACCCACCCAGCACACACACACACACTAACCCACCCATCCAGCCAGCCAGCACACACACTAACCCACCCACCCACCCAGCCAGCACACACACTAACCCACCCACCCACCCAGCACACACACACACACTAACCCACCCATCCACCCACCCAGCACACACACTAACCCACCCACCCAGCCAGCACACACACTAACACACCCACCCAGCCAGCACACACACTAACCCACCCACCCAGCCAGCACACACACTAACCCACCCACCCAGACAGCACACACACTAACCCACCCAGCCAGCCAGCCAGCACACACACTAACCCACCCACCCAGCCAGCACACACACTAACCCACCCAGCCAGCCAGCCAGCACGCACGCACACTAACCCACCCCCCCACCCAGCCAGCACACACACTAATCCACCCCCCCCCCACCCAGCCAGCACACACACTAACCCACCCACCCACCCAGCACACACACACACTAACCCACCCACCCACCCACCCATCCAGCAAGCCAGCCAGCACACACACTAACCCACCTACCCAGCCAGCACACACACTAACCCACCCACCCAGCCAGCACACACACTAACCCACCCACCCAGCCAGCACGCACACACACTAACCCACCCACCCAGCCAGCACACACACTAACCCACCCAGCCAGCCAGCCAGCACACACACTAACCCACCCACCCAGCCAGCCAGTACACACTAACCCACCCACCCAGCCAGCACACACTAACCCACCCACCCAGCCAGCATACACACTACCCCATCCACCCAGCCAGCACACACTAACCCACCCATCCACCCAGCCAGCACACACTAACCCACCCATCCACCCAGCCAGCACACAAACTAACCCACCCACCCAGCCAGCCAGCACACACACTAACCCAACCATCCAGCCAGCCAGCACACACACACTAACCCACCCACCCACCCAGCCAGCACACACACACTAACCCACCCACCCAGCCAGCACACACACACTAACTCACCCACCCAGCCAGCACACACACACACTAACTCACCCATCCAGCCAGCCAGCACACACTAACCCACCCACCCAGCATGCACACACACTACCCCACCCACCCACCCAGCCAGCCAGCCAGCCAGCCAGCCAGCACACACACTAACCCACCCACCCACCCAGCCAGCACACACACTAACCCACCCAGCCAGCCAGCCAGCCAGCCAGCCAGTCAGCACACACACTAACCCACCCACCCAGCCAGCCAGCCAGCACACACACACTAACCCACCCAGCCAGCCATGCCAGCCAGCCAGCCAGCCAGCCAGCACACACACACTAACCCACCCAGCCAGCCATGCCAGCCAGCCAGCCAGCCAGCCAGCCAGCACACACACACTAACCCACCCAGCCAGCCATGCCAGCCAGCCAGCCAGCCAGCCAGCCAGCCAGTCAGCACACACACTAACCCACCCAGCCAGCCAGCACACACACACTAACCCACCCAGCCAGCCATGCCAGCCAGCCAGCCAGCCAGCCAGCCAGCACACACACACTAACCCACCCAGCCAGCCATGCCAGCCAGCACACACACACTAACCCACCAGCCATGCCAGCCAGCACACACACACTAACCCACCCAGCCAGCCATGCCAGCCAGCCAGCCAGCCAGCCAGCACACACACACTAACCCACCCAGCCAGCCAGCCAGCCAGCCAGCCAGCCATGCCAGCCAGCCAGTCAGCCAGCCAGCACACACACACTAACCCACCCAGCCAGCCATGCCAGCCAGCACACACACACTAACCCACCAGCCATGCCAGCCAGCACACACACACTAACCCACCCAGCCAGCCATGCCAGCCAGCCAGCCAGCCAGCACACACACACTAACCCACCCACCCAGCCAGCCAGCCAGCCAGCCAGCCATGCCAGCCAGCCAGTCAGCCAGCCAGCACACACACACTAACCCACCCAGCCAGCCATGCCAGCCAGCACACACACACTAACCCACCAGCCATGCCAGCCAGCACACACACACTAACCCACCCAGCCAGCCATGCCAGCCAGCCAGCCAGCCAGCCAGCCAGCACACACACACTAACCCACCCACCCAGCCAGCCATGCCAGCCAGCCAGCCAGCCAGCCAGCACACACACACTAACCCACCCAGCCAGCCAGCCAGCCAGCCAGTCAGCACACACACTAACCCACCCAGCCAGCCAGCCAGCCAGCCAGTCAGCACACACACTAACCCACCCAGCCAGCCAGCCAGCCAGCCAGTCAGCACACACACTAACCCACCCAGCCAGCCAGCACACACACTAATTATGGTTACATTCCTAAAATGTTTATTACATGTCTTTATGTGTCTTTGTGACAGTAACACTAGTAATGGAAAATGTCACCGTAGAGTTTTTGTTCAGTACGACACATTGTGAAACGAGGTCCCAATTTAAAGTACTTAGCTAGTAGGCTAATCTATTCATCTGAGTTGCTATGCAGTCACATCCTGACATGAAGTCTCAGTATACTGGTATCTCTCTCTCTCTATTTCTCTCTCTCTCGCTCTCTCTCTCTCTATGACTGTAATTAGGTCAAGTACTGAGAGAGAACTGGTGTACCGTATAAACCACCTAATATCACATCTCACATCTTCATGGAAATACTACAGGAAAACATACAAAGACTATTCCAGATCTAGCTGGATCTGTGTGTGCGTGTGTATTGGAGAATGCGTGCTTACTGAGCTAGGTAAGAGGTTGCACGTCCAACAGGTTTAGTGTCAGAGGGCTGTCAACTGATGGTTCTCCTTCTGACACACCTATCACCATAGTATCACCACAATCACACCTTTCTCCTGGGAATCAATACCGAGACAACCTTATGCTGACAAAAACAGCTGCCCTCTGTCCGTCTGTCCGTCTGCCCGCCTGCCCGCCTGCCCGCCTGCCCGCCTGCCCGCCTGCCCGCCTGCCCGCCTGCCCGCCTGCCTGTCATTTCAATAGAGACAAGTTCTAAAACAGGTGACTGTTTCCAAACAATGTGTTCTCTCCCTGACGAACCAACGCCTGCAATTAACGCTCTTTTCACGTTGCACTATGATGGTTGGGCTACATTAATTAATTAACCATGAGATGGGACCTCCTTAGATATCTATTTAAGACTTATTTTTTACGATTTGTATATGATTAGCATAGTGTATTTTAAGGTTTGGCAGTTTAAACTGTAGATAGGCAGACAAACCAGTTAAATCTGAATTAATTTAGAATTAAAACAACTTCAGGGAGAATGAGACACTTTCTGGCTAACACTGTACTCTCTTTCTAGTGTCACTCTGGACTGTCAGACTGTCTGATCGGAACCTCTCTCTTTTAATGAGAGATTCTGCATGCACGCATGCGCACACACACACACACACACACACACACACTCACACACACACACACACACACACACACACACACCGACACACACCGACACACACACACACACACACACACACACACACACACACACACACACACACACACACACACACACACACACACACACACACACACACACACACACACACACACACACACACACACACACACACACACACACACACACACACACACACACCCTCTAATCAAATGTTCAATTATTCACTCAATTAAGTGTCTCTCTCACTCTCTTCCTCACTCTTATTGACTCCATCCCTCTCTCTCTCTCTCTTCCTCACTCTTATTGACTCCATCCCTCTCTCTCTCTCTCTTCCTCACTCTTATTGACTCCATCCCTCTCTCTCTCTTCCTCACTCTTATTGACTCCATCCCTCTCTCTCTCTCTCTTCCTCACTCTTATTGACTCCATCCCTCTCTCTCTCTTCCTCACTCTTATTGACTCCATCCCTCTCTCTCTCTCTCTTCCTCACTCTTATTGACTCCATCCCTCTCTCTCTCTCTCTCTTCCTCACTCTTATTGACTCCATCCCTCTCTCTCTCTCTCTTCCTCACTCTTATTGACTCCATCCCTCTCTCTCTCTCTTCCTCACTCTTATTGACTCCATCCCTCTCTCTCTCTCTGTTTTCACCCTCTCTACCTATTACCATATCCATGCCATAAGTCTTTTACTCTGCAATGTATTCTGAGTACACAGTGAAACAAGGAGGCCTCGTCCATCATCAGGCCCAAATGGTGATGATGATGACGTAATGGGCGCTAACTGATGATGTAATTATAAGAAACGGATGATGTAATGATAAGATGTAATGATGTGGTGATGTAATTTTGGGACGCTCGTGTTAGGGATCTCTTTGTTCCTTAAGCCACTCCGTGTTGCGTCGTGCATAAGAACAGCCCTTAGCCATGGTATATTGGGTATATCACAAACCCCAGAGGTGCCTTATTGTTATTATAAACTGGCTACAAAGTAATTGGATGAATAAATAGTACTTTTTTGTCATACACATGGTGTAAGTTCTGATATACCATGGCATTCAGCCAATCGGCATTCAGGGCTCTTACCACCCAGTTTATTATAAGGATTTTGGGGTTCATTAAGTGTCTGTTCCAAACTCCCTGTTGTCCTAGAGAGTATTTACGCGCGCGCGTGTGTGCGTGCGTGTGTGTGTGCGTACGTAAGTACGTGTATCTGTGTGTAGGAGGCTATTATTTTGGAATGTTCAGTGCAAGAGTGACCTGGACACTTGCATTTAATCAGAGCACAACCAAATAAGCTAGTAAACGTCCTCGGCTGCTATTCTAGCCAGTTAGATACACCAGACGTTGGGAAAACTGCCACAATGCTAGTTTATAATACATGTTCACACCAGACAAGATTCATTGCAAATTTGACCCCTTACCTTGTGCTTTAATTCAGTACGCTCCTGTCAATGCTATTTTCTTCTTGTCATTAAAATCCAAATGTGCGCTGACTGATCAACACAGTTTAAGTAACTTTTCAATGAGTTCTCAAAAACCTGAAGTCGCCATCCACAAGTAAAAGTAGCAGGAGTGCGGGTTGCATACAAAACCTCCAGGTAAAACAACAACATCATAGTGATCATTGCTTGCTTGCACGACATGTGCAACGTCAAAAGAAAACGGCATGCTTGCTAACTTGGTTAGCTATGTGATGAAATTAATCTGTGATTTCTTTTTTTTTTTACCAAACAAGATAAATAAACGTTCAATCAGTACTGAGTGACTGAACAACAACCTTTTGGACTGAAGGAGTTCTGTCATCACCAGACTGCCCATTTAAGTAGTGTCAAATTGACCATCTATAACAGGGTTCGTTGCGTAGCGTTTAGCGTCACCGCTGACCCTTCTCTTTCATGTATAGCTTTTGACACTCCCTTTCCCGACACACATACTGGCGCACACACACACACAGACGATGTGTGCTTATTGTCATGTATTAGGTGTCTCTTAAAAGAGCCTTTGGGTTGGTTGAGCATCGTTGAGTGTCAAGGGACAGGGAGTGTGACGTGTGCTAG